>NW_012115422.1:3330010-3354851 GCF_000951035.1 Colobus angolensis palliatus
TTGTCTGAATTCCGGGAACATTGGGTGTTTTCCTCAATCACCCATGGCCACCTAGTGTTGTTTTTCTCTGGCCACCTGGCGTTGTTTTTCTCAATTACCCATTTCCTATTTTTAACTGCAAGCTCTGCCTCCCGGGTTCACGCCATTCTCCTGCCTCAGCCTCCCGAGTAGCTGGGACTACAGGCGCCCGCCACCTCGCCAGGCTAGTTTTTGAGACAAAGTCTTGCTCTGTCGCCCAGGCTAGAGTTCAGTGGCATGATCTCTGTTAACTGCAAGCTCTGCCTCCCGGGTTCACACCATTCTCCTGTCTCAGCCTCCTGAGTAGCTGGGACTACAGGTGCCCACCACCACATCCAGCTAATTTTTTTGTATTTTTAGTAAAGAGGAGGTTTCACCGTGTTAGCCAGGATGGTCTCAATCTCCTGACCTCGTGATCCGCCCACCTCGGCCTCCCAAAGTGCTGGGATTACAGGTGTGAGCCACTGCGCCCAGCCGAAACCTAATTTTTAAATTTGTTAGTGGTTAATTAAAAAAACTAATAAATTATTAGCTTTTAAAAAATATTTAATTACTGCGAAGGAGGGAAGGAGGGCCCAAGGGATGTGAACTACTCTGTTTCTTGGCATAATACTTGTATTTTCTCATACAATGCAGTAGAATAATATTACCTTAAGGAAATTACTTACCTTCATTAAAATTTGTACTTATTCTTGCTTCCCTCTTTACTATTTGAGAATAACTGATGAACTTGCTACATGACATAAATAATAAAAGGGGGAAGAGAAGATATCACATTGGCTTTCTGGCTCCTTTCATACAAAAATGTCCCAGATTTGACCTCTTTTCTTCAGTTGACACTCACCCATTGCTTCTGCTCTCCTTTCTCAGGTTAGGGCTGGGCAGAAGCCCACTGTGATATTCTGCTAAATCACTGAGCTATTGGAAATGCAGCATGCATCAAGAGGCAGCTAAGTGGTTAATTGCAATTCTTGGACTCAGCCAAACTAAAAGGCAGCTTGTTCACCAAGCCACCCTCCTTTTTCCTCTCTTCTCTGGAGCGATCCCAGCTCTAATTAAAATGTAATATTCTCCTTATGTGATTCCTTGGAAAAGTTTGTGGAATAACCACATAATACAGAGCAGGTTTTCCAGATGTTCCCTGTCTTGGCTGGTATTCTCATGCACAGAATCTCCACCCCCAAATTTCTCTTCTATATACTTACCAGATGACCTTCTCTCCCCTCCCACTTCTCCCCTGCTGTCCCTGATATATTGTACATAACTTCCTGAGTCTTATTGTTGTGCCTTCAGTGTATAAGAACCATTACTGAAGTGCAGTGGGCCAAGAAAAAAGTAATACTTGCCTCCAAAGAGCACTTTAATGCTATTTACAATGGAAAAAACAACTTTGAACTGCTTCCAAAATAATAGGCATTAAAATCACTTCTGTTTGCAGTTGAGATGGATTTTGCAGTAACCTTTCCAAACCTCCCTCCTCTGAATGTTTTTCAGTCCAGAGAGTGGCTTTCTCAATGAAAATTTAAAATGGTGCCCACATAAACCCTTGACGTACACCGCAAAAGGCAATTTTCCAACACTTACTCAGTTGCTCGTGAAACCAGGGTCTGCAGTCACACGATCCCAATGAAGATTGTACAAGCCTAGAGATATTATGAAACACTGTTCCAAGCTATGAATCAATAAAAGTGGCCACGATGGCATAGCCATCAGGTTTAGGCACATGTTCGATAAAGTGATCACTTAACATAGTTCCATGAATTCAATTTCCCACGCCTTTCCCCACACATATTTTCCATCAACCTTATATCCCTTCAGTCTTTTAATCTGGGTTCATAAAATGTTACAAGGATTTCTCAGCCAGACATTGCAAAATGGCACTCTGGAAGTGAAATCTGTGTGATTTTTGTTTCATTTTTAATTCGTATAGGTTTTTTTCCCCACAATTTATGAATCCGTACTAATGTTTTAAAATTGTAATATTCCACTCACAAATTTGGATTCCTGGCTTCTTTTGAGATATCATTGTGGTCTAGCACTGGTCTGCTAGCACAAAATTGAAGGGCTGTCCCCTTCACAGGGGCAAGAATCTGCTAATTCTCTGGAGCTTCTGATTCTAGTAATTTTTTCCTTATCACCTCCCTGGCATTGAGTTTAACATTTTGAGTTATAACTTTTTCAGTTTAAATATTTTATAGCCAAAAATTGAGCCAAGCAAGACATTTAAAGCCACATATTCTAAGTTGTTGGTTTTTTTAAATTTAAATTCTGTCTCCGTAGTGTATTTCTTACTTATCTATATTTTTGACATTGGATTCCTAAGTAAACTGAGGTTCATCACATAGCAAACCTACATGCTATGTTAAGAACAAGGGCTTTGGAGTTATGCAGCCTTGACTACTTTCTAGCTCTGTGGTGCTGGAAAAATTGCTTGAACTCTTTGTACATCCATTTTCTTATCTCTAAAATAGGAATGCTCCTTAACTCAGTAATTCTCAACTATAGTGTGCATCCAAATAATCTAGAGGGCTAGTAAAAACATGATTGCTGTTCCCATCCCCGGAGTTTCTGATTCAGTAGGTCTGCGATGGGGTCTAGAAATCTGCATTTCTAACAAGTTCACAGGTTATGTCACTGGTCTAGGGACCACACTTTGAGAACAACTGTGTAACCCGTTGGATGAAAGTTAAACATGATAATTTTGTAAAACACAGGGTGCGGTGAACTAGTCATTTTGACTGCAAGAAAAAGTTATATTTAACTTGTGAGAGGTTCAAAGTTTAACTCTTTATAAAGCCCAGTGAATTATTGCATTTTTATAAATAGTATTGATTAGTGGAGGTTCCACATGTAATTACATTATTTCATTTCTGCAACCTATATATTTTTATAATGAAAAAGATAAAACTCACACCTTAACCGTGTTTTGGTCTTACTTTGGGTCTCTTGCTCTTTCACTGCTATAAGGGGAGAATTAATAGATTTTGTCATAAGACATTGGAAGGAAACATGAGCTAGAAAGGAATCATTTTATATTGCCATGAATAAAATCACATTGCATTCTTCCACTACCCCGTCCGTCCTCCTCCCATACCCTCCTGGAATCTAGACCCAGTGATGGAGGATCACCCTAACAATGCAGCGTTCCCTGTCGTCTGCAGGGAACACAAAACAATCCATGGTCCACTGGCTGTCTGCCCCTTCCCTCTCCCCGCATTGCCGCAGTGCTGGGCAATGAGACATGGCATGGCCTCATAGCAGACTCAAGAATCCTGGGAATGAGTTCGACATGGACTTAAAATCATTTAACAGATTTCTTCCTCCTCTCCCTCCCTCCTTCCCTATCTCCCTCCTTTCTTGTTCCTCTTTCCATTTTTCCTATACTTGAACATTAAATATCATAGGGATATAGTATCCATTTTGCAACACTGGCAACTGACACCTCTTTAAAAGCAACTCTAGAACCCAATCCTATTTGCCTGATTCTAAAAAAGAAGTTCTAGCACAGTATTCAGGCATATTCTACTCACAAAAATAGCCCTGGTGCATATGCAACAAACAGAAGCTAAATAATAACACCTGGAGTTGAATGTATTATACCTGATTACAAATTTATGGATCCCTAATTTTCAAAAAGCTTAACCAATGCAATGTACTCTACTTCTTCCTGTGGTAGACCACTTGGGACTTCAGTGCCTCTTCATTTGGGAGAAATGGGAGTGAATGTGAACTGCAGGGGCTTGTGGAGGTGCTGGGGAAAGCTTACCCTAGTGATAGACTTGTTGAATAGTAAATTTTGTTACCAAAGAAGGAAGTCTATGGAATCTCCTTTCTGAAGATTCCAGGGAGTGTTCTAAATGCTGTACTACCCAGAGACAGCAGACTGAACTGAATGACCTCCGAAGGATCCTTTCAAGACTGTGATTTTGTGAATGTTTTTGTTATACCAATCCACTCATTGCTTCCTAGAAGCTTATGAAGCTCTACACATTTTCTCCACTGCATAGTTAACTGCCATGCAGTCTTTTATGAGCACTTCTAATAAAATACCCACTCCAGAGAAACAGAGCCCATCAGACTCAAAAATGGCTATGACTTAGAGCAACCTTTGAGATAGGAGTTCTCAATTGGTATTTAAATTTAAATACCGCATCATAATTCAGGATGCTAAATCAGTGTGTAAGAAAGGATCAATACACAGTAAAACTACAAGCAAGGCTGGCATTGACCACACAGCTTCTTTTTCCATCTAAACACTCCCAACTTGTCTCCAGATCTCCTTGACACTGCCTCATTTGACATTACTTAGTCCATAAAACTTTACACATTTATAATGGGCAACAGTAAGACTGGGCAGTTATTGTGGCATAAAAATAGGAGAAAGAAGTTACCAGACCGTCAAATATGGACATCGTTTTCTAGCCAAATGCTTTATTAATGATAAATTAGCAGTCCCAAATTAACACAGATGTGATAAAATATCTACTTCATTGACAGGTTTTTATTATGAACTGTACTTACAGGCTTAAATTGAAAAGACCCATCTCCACAAACCACTTCCACATTTTGAATAATGTTTCACTTGTGATAGGTAAATAGGAAGCATTTTAGGAACATTTCAATAAATCTCATTTGGAGTGAGACTGATTTTTCTTAAGTAGACAAATTTGAGTTGGAAGACTTGTAAAAAATAGATTGATTATTTCATGGTGCCATAAGAAAGGAAAACCACAATAAGTACTTTGCTGCTGACATTTTGAAAATCTTACATCCTATAGCTTGTTTGACTTCATTAGATTATACTAAATATTAGGAAGGTACAGAGCAATGGTGAAGAAACGAAACTAGAGAAACAAGGATGTACTTGCATAAAAAACTGGAAGGAAAAATGAATTCTGTTCATTGAACCACTATCTATTCCTTTCCATCCTACTTATGAGCCAAGTCAGTCAACAGCTATTTACAAGACATGGAGGCTTAGAATTACATTGCTTTAAAGTATGAGGACTTCAATATTATGGCCTAACAACTAGCCAGTATCTTTTTCAACACAAGAGCAAGCAGTCTGGCAGATCTCTGGAGTTCTAAACCAACAGACCAAGTTCCCCCCTTGGTTGTTTAGGCCTCCATAAAGAAAGAAATGCAATCCAATAATGACGATATTGGCAGTGGAGAAACTCATCCAAACCCCTATTAAAGCTAATTCAGAGAGACTTCCTGTACCCTGTAATGATATTTCAGGGCATCTTTTTTTGACTTGTGATGAATTCAAATGTATGTAATGGGTCATAGAATAATAAGATTTACTGTTCTTGGAATTGGGTTGAAGTATCTTCTTTACTTCCCACCTCCTTCATTCTGTCACATACCCATACCCTCTCTGCCCTGATCCCAATATGACCTCACAGTACATGTCCCTCAGGACCAGTGCACAATGAGGATTCAGCACAGTTCTCACTGCCTTACCTCATTGGAGTCTTTGGATAACCTTCCAGGTATGGTTCTGAACCTTTTCCATAAAGCAGTAGCAGCCTTGCAAGAATTTGGCTATGAAAAAAAAAAAAAAAATGAACTGGACTTCATGATCAACCAGAAACAAGTGTGAACAGACCTGTTCTCAGACCAAATCAACATCTACCCCTGCCCTGACAACTATAAATTCAGAAGTCGTCACCACATAAAGTGCCTCATGCACAAATACTTGAACTCTGACTTCCTTTCAACAGCCTTAATGGTACTGCTTCCCATATCATTTTAACATGTCCTGGTGTTGTAATGCCATAAATGACAAGCTCAACTATGATCATGGCTCTAGTTGCCAGGCCTAACTCCACAACACCTCTGTCACGTAACAGGCGACCCTGATGTGGCACATACAAGGGAACTCCACCCCCATAACTCCCAGGGCCTCAACTCTCCCAAGCTTTTTCTTCTTTATTAGAATGCAGAGGCCTACAACCCACTACTGCAAAGTACAGACATGAAAATAATAAACCATCTCTTCTCTTCAGCTATAACTTATATTCCCTCTGAGAAGAAAAAATGGAGAGAGAGAGGAAAAAAAACTCCAGGCCCAGAGACCCACGTTTCATTTGGAACACTAGGGGTTCTTGGTAGAGATCATTAAAGTGTAGTTTGAAATATTTTCCTTTTCTCATCAAATCACTAGCCCTGTAATTGATGTCATAAAAAATATCTGTGTTCTGTTGCAGTGGGTTTCTCAGGTCCCTTCAAGTTATCAATTATTTACATCCCAATGAAATGAAAGGAAGCTGCATTTTAAGGTCCTGAAATGCCACCAAGGAGTCTGAGGGTGGCGTCGTTAATCTTGTGCATTGCACCCATGAAGAGCGCATTATACTCTACTTGGGAAAGTTCATTTCCCCTTCTCTGTCATACATTATCGGTGGATTTTATTGCTTCTCCTCATAAATAGTCTCATTGGGCTTTTTGTTTGTTCATATCCTCCACAATTTATACTCATAAGGATGAGAGGAAAAACACCAGTGCCTTCAGATTCCACAGACCCATTTCTTTGGGTCTTGTGGGCTTTAGCCATTTCCTCCTCATTCCCATGGCATCCTGGAAGTTTTGTCCACCTACCAATATTCACACAGTCTGAATTTTAGGAAAAATTACATTTGCTAATGGCATAATTTAATTGGTATTAGGATTCATAGCCTTCCGTTATTTCTCCTGCTTTAACTTCCCCCTTCCCACACTTTCTTCCCCTATTCACACAACAGAGTAATTCTAGCAAGATGAGATAATCACGCTGTTACTTTTCCATGGGAGAAGCAACAGAAAACATTTGATGATAAGTCTTAACTTCCTAACTTGGCCATTATTCCTTTAGTAAGATGAAAAGGAGTCTTGGCTAGCACACTACCTTTACATATTCTGGTAAAGAACTTTATAGGTATTGCTGGTAAAATCTGATACTGCACCTTGTACCAACACATTATTTTCAGGCTTATTTAGGATTGTCCTTTTATAGGCTTCATTGTAACAACTAGAGACAGTTTATGGAATCAGAGTTATATCTAAACTAGAGTGCAATAGGCTTTAGCTTTTCCATCATGGAAAGCGCAGGTCAAGATCAACATGAACCTGTTCCTAATCAGCCTATGTCTCTGATCTACAGACTGTAGAAATTTGGTTGTTATCAATGATATGTCATGCAAGTATAAGTAGGGGGTGCTTATGTGGAGAAACCACTAAGAATATTCTAAAAATGTCAGAAGAAAGGAGCATGAATTTATAAGAAAAAAAATGGGTACAAGCAAACCCACATAACCTTGTGCAGTCTTACCTCTACATGACCTATATTTTCTATTATAGCTCATGATCTCCTTTTAGAGAACAGCAAAGTAGCTCTTTCCAGGACTGAGGAGGGCATATATATTATTGTTCCCTGTTTAGTCAAAGGGAATTTTTGAGAATAGGAGGGAGCACGCTGGTTAGACAGGACTGCAGCCATGATTCTTTCTTAATGCTGCAGTTTCATGTTCTATATTTACTATTCTCTAGACATGTAGACATCTAAATTGGCATTAGGAGTGTGGGGAAATTCTGCCAATATCTGGATCCTGAAAACCTCAACAACTTGATTAACTTCAGAGACTTGCAGTCCTACTTGCCAAGTATTATGCCATCCAGAGTTTCACAATACCCCTAGCAATACAGATAACTAATATTCCTCTTTCCTTGATTTTCTGCAAAGAAAGGACTCTTTAGAACATAAGGGGATATGTTTATTTAATGCAGCTACAAGGAAGGTGAGGGGGACATTTTTGCAAAGTGATAAAAAGCTACTTAAACAATTAGGTGCCTGCAATGAAGACCCCAGCACTTGTGGTCTCAGCTTGGTGCTCCAGCTTCCTGTAGGATGGAGAGGCATCATATGGCTGACAGCTATATGTTTCCTGTCCAGAGGAAGCAGAAGGGAGCCAGGAAAAAAAGAAAGTAGGGGAAGGAGCAGATGGGTAGAGCTAGAGAGGACTTCTAGCTCTCTCTGACCCCAGCCATGGTCCGCGCTTAATGGTTCTTTTAACAGAATGTGGTTTTGTTGAGGACAAAGCAAATGCAGCTTAAAGAAGCCCCTGTAGACAATTTCAAAGCTGAAAAAAAAATCAGGGTTGCTTATGTGGAGAAATTACTAAGAATGTTCTAAAAATACGGGAAGAGAAGGGCATGAATTTATAAGAAAATGGGTACAGGCAAACCCAAGTCACCTGGTTTAGTCTTAACTCTCCATTATCTGTATTTTCTATTATAGGCTAGGATAAATGATTTCATCTATGTCAAGCTTAATGTTTTTCTTTTCTTTTCTTTTTTTAATTTGTTTTGTTTTGTTTTGTTTTGTTTTGAGATGGAGTTTCGCTCTTGTCGCCCAGACTAGAGTGCAATGGCGCGATCTTGGCTCACTGCAACCTCCGCCTTCCGGGTTCAAGTGATTCTCCTGTTTCAGCCTCTCAAGCAGCTGAGATTACATGCATCTGCCACTACAGCCAGCTAATTTTGTACTTTTAGTAGAGATGGGTTTCATCATGTTGGCCAGGCTGGTGTTAAACTCCTGACCTCAGGTGATCCACCCGCCTCGACCTCCCAAAGTGTTGGGATTACAGTCGTGAGCCACCGTGCCCGGCAGAGCTTAATGTTTTTCAAAGCATGTTTCATGTGGGTTTTGTTGGCTGTTCCTCGAGTAAGTAGGTCTGGCTGCTGTCCTGCTTCCAGGTTTAAGGCTTGGAGGGGTAAGTGAAGGCTCGCCTTTTGTCCAGCAGTCTGGAGCAGGAAGGACATCACTTAGCTTCTGTTTATGGTTTCTCCCCTACTCAGCTCCCCTAGAGTGCAGCCTCTGTCTCAGAGACTCCTCCACCCTTCTGTTACTCGGCAGGGCACAGTGCTGTTCCCCTTTCTCAGTGGCAGCTCTGTAAACACTGATTGATGAATTAATTGGCAACAGTGATAATGACTGCTCTCAAGTACCTACAACAAAAGTTGTTGTTTTCCTCAGGGATCTGCCCAGAACTGATGTACCTGGGGTTGGCATTAGAAAAATAAGGAAGAATATCAGCGGATATTACTGACTGAGGAAGCAGGCGCCAATTTAGCTCTAGACACCACACTGAGATTCACACAATTAGAAGTTTACAGTCAACTGTTGGATGATACAGTCCATTAATCTTTCTAACAGTTACATGGTTCCATTTGGACCAGGCTCAACTCTTACAAAACGCAGACTCATTACACTGACTCAGACGGGAGCCGGGAGAACACGTTCAAGGGCAGCACCGCCATTGGCACACATGCTTGAGGAACTATTTTGGCATCTTAAATGTGAAATGGAAGTTAGGCAGATTCTCCGGAAAGTCAGTCCTTGCTTTTGCTTATCCAGTCCTTTGCTCCTCTGTCCTGCTTGTCTTGTCCACTTGGGCTGGAAATTCAAATACAAAGAAAAGGAGAGCATCTGTAATCATCTGCTCAGAGAACATGGCCAGGGAGTTTTACCAAAGTAGATTTAAGAACAAACTCATCCTGTTTGGGAGGCAGTGGAATAGGCAGCCAGTGTAAATATAGCAACTCAAAGGATGAAGTAGGTAATTTGACCTCTCGAATACCCTTTGGAGCTTGAATATCCAGTCGGATTATATTGAACAAATGAGCACACAGTTCTCAAATCTATGGCCTTAGAATGATGGGGAGAACGCTGTTTCACCTATGTCCTTTCTATTACAGAGACAGGCCTCTTGGCATTACGAGCTTGGTGAACGTAATTTCATTACATCTGTATCGCCACTTTTTCAGCTGAGAAACGATGTCTTAGAAAAGTAAAATGACTCACCCAAAGTTACACAGCTGTGAAGTGAGCAGGCAAGCATATGTAAATGGACCCCAGGCTTATTGAGGCCATGCTCTGAAATCTACCTTGGCATTACCAGAGGGAGAGACTATACTTTTAGCTTTTGTTAATAATTTTAACTCCAAAGAGGAGGAAAATGAAGGGTAAAATATGAGGAAGTTGGGGGAGGGAAATGTAGAAATGATGTTGACTTCACCTACATCACCATTGGCCTAAACTGGCTGTGCAGTCAGAGGAAGGGGGCATTTGGATGTGGTTCTATGATGCTTGGGAATGAGAATTAAGATTTATTTGAGATCAGTTAACAAGTGGGCATCCTAATAACTGCTTAAAAATACACGTGAGGCTGGAAAACAAGCAGGCTCTGGAGGAGAATATAGAAACGCTGCAAGACTGTCAGTTCTAAGCATTATTACTATGCTGCAGTGGTTTCCAATGACTATATAGTTCTGATGCATGTGGCATGGGTCTTTCCACTTAAAACCACTTTCAGGATCTTTTACACGCTCTCCTTGTGTTTTCATAAACTATAACCACTGTAATCGATATAATCAATATTTCCTACCAATAGAGTCTGGTCGTTGAGCACTGAGCCTGTTCTGAAAAGATGGTTCCGGGAATCCTAACAATGATGAAGTCATCTTGATCATCTGCATATGGATTGTCTATGGCCAATTTTTTAATGCCATTCTGATTTCTCACAGCCCACAAGGTCCTTCTAAGCCAGCTCCTTTTACACTCTGTCACTGGGAGCAAGGGAGGGCACATTAATTTTAATATTGGCTTTAGTCAGACCTCATTAGGAAGGTCAATATACTGCCATAATCTCACTAAATAACATGTTTAAAACACTAAATAAGTAACACGTTATCCATAGTTTTGGAACATCAAGGCAGCTTTTATTCTTCCAGTATCACAGCTTATTTAAGACTGCAAAGGAGTTTTAAGCACATTACTTTTGGCTTCTCTCCAACAATGTTGCAATATGATATTTAGAGCTTGTGAATCAAGAGACAAACATGTATGGCCAGGTGTGGTTTGACATAAAAATTTCTAGGAGACAGTTGGTCTCTGTGTATGATAAATGATCAAAAATCCCATTCATTTCTAAGGTCTGTGCTTTAAAAGGAAAGGTAAATATACCAAAGGCTTCCTTTTCTTTGGTCGGCATTTATCTTCTCAAGTGTGGAGGTCCATTTGATTAATGTCTAGTCATTTAAGGAAAAAGATGTCTTCTTTAAATTGCATGAAATATGAAATGATTAGGTCATGCTTCTGGGGAGTTTTTATGTTCAATTACTTAAACTTTTTAAAACTTTTTTTTTTTTTTTAAGTTTTGTGTTGTGTGCTCCAAGGAGACTCTCACATCCCCTGCATAACTCAATAGATGGGGCAGGCCGGGCATGGTGGCTCTTGCCTGTAATCCCAGGACTTTGGGAGGCTGAAGCAGGAGGATTACTTGAGTCCAGGAGTTTGAGACCAGACCTGGCAACATAGTGAGACCTCATCTCTACCAAAAAAAAAAAAAAAAAAATTAGCTAGGTGTGGTGGTACATGCTTGTAGTCCCAGCTAATTGGGAGTCTAAGGTGAGAAGATCACTTGAGCCTAGGAGGTTGAAGCTGCAGTTAGCCATGGTTGTACCACTGCACTCCAGCCTGGAGAACCGAGCGAGACCTTGTTTAAAAAAAAAAAAAAAAAAAAAAAGATGAGGCTATTTTCTGATGTGATCCTTCTTTAGCAGGAGTCTTCATCTGCTGGCAGTGATGGCTTTGAATTCCGGCTGTGCCTGAGTACTGGTAGGTAGTGGTCTCATCTGGTGGGCAACCACATGCCAACCTATCCCTCTTTCAAAGTTTCATTAATTATGAAAGACAAATGTCCATTCTAATTTGGAAATTACATTTTACATTGTTGGCCATGGTACCACATTGAGGCTGCTGCTTTTCGTTATATTATTATCCAGTCTGGGTTTTGACTTTTGTTGTGTGCGTGTAGTCATTTTCCCCTAGTGGACTAACATAGTTTCAAACACTACATAAATAACCCAGTTCCATTTGCTAGTTTCCACAATTTTTAAAAATCAAGATACCAGATAAAATAATGTTTTGATGGCTAGAGTCTATTATCAGCATATTACACAAGCCTGGTCTTCGGAAAGGCATAAATCAGATAATGCAGTTTCAGTGATGCTGTGCTCTTCTGATTTTCTAACACCTTCTGTCAAGGCTGCCTTTACCTGCATCTTTTGATAATAAGAGAATTAGATCATTGGCATCATCACAAGATGCATCTAGCAGCAGCATTTCTTCATTATTATCATTACCAGGGGTTTGTGGTGTTGGATTTCTTTCAGTTCCATTTGTTTCATGTCTGTATGTTTCTGGGTTCTGATAGCGCCTCTCTCTCTCTCTCTCTCTCTCTCTCTTTCTCTCAGTGTGTGTGTGTGTGTGTGTGTGTGGTTTAAGGATAAAGAGAGACAGACTGAGAGAGAGACTAACAGAGACATTGACAGTGAGGAGGAGAGAGGTTGGTAGAAAATTAAAAGAAGTTGGGGCTGGGTGCAGTAGCTCATGCTTGTAATCCCAGCATTTGGGGAGGCAGAGGCAGCGGATCATGAGGTCAGGAAATCGAGAACATCCTGGCTAACACAGTGAAACCCTGTCTCTTCTAAAAATACAAAAAATTAGCCAGGTATGGTGGTGCATGCTTGTAGTCCCAGCTACTCGGGAGGCTGAGGCAGGATTATCACTTGAACCTGGAAGGCAGAGGTTGCAGTAAGCGGAGATTGCGCCACTGTACTCCAGCCTAGGTGACGGAACGAGACTCTGTCTAAAAAAAAAAAGAAAAAAGAAAAGAAGAGAAAAGAAAAGAAAAAGAAAAGAAGTTGGAAAAGAGAGACTGGGTAGTGGTGTGCTGGGGATTCCTTCCTTTGCCCTGATCACACCCCTACCCCTATTCTTTACCTACCACACCCCTACCCCATTCTTTACCTACCACACCCCTACCCCTATTCTTTATCTACCACACCCCTACCTCTATTCTTTATCTACCACACCTCTACCCCTATTCTTTATCTACCAAGTAGCCTGTGAGGCCCAGTCAGCCATTCCTCAACAGAGGGGCAGTGTGGCTTCCTTTGAGACTGTTCCTGGGTTTTCTATCCTTTCCCTGTCTACCTTCCCACCCTCCTTCAGAATCAAAGGCCCTGAAATGTGTGGCATAGAGGATGTCTCACACAGAGAAGCACAATTTCCCTACCTATCTTTCAAACAGCCTGTTCTAGACTAAGTGGCACATGAGGAAACATTCTCTTTGTTTCTGTATAAGCTGTCACTCCCTCTTCATGTCAAAGCTTCTGGTTTCATTCAGCCAAGATGAGTAGAAATGATTTCCCACATAGAAATCCTTGAAGAGAGTTTCTTTTTCCTTCCTTCTTCCTGAACACACAGCTGAACTGTTCTTCCTGTGCCTAGGGTATAAAAGTGGGACCATGAGACTGAATTTTGGCCAACAGAATGTGGGGAGAAGCTATGCTGGCCCATAGGTTTACCAGGCCACTAAACCTTCTGTGCAATCTTCCAAGCTCTGCTTCTCGCTGTCCTTGGGCTGAAAGTAAGATATTCTGAGACCCTAGAAGACAGAGGATCCTCATGATGGAGGGCCCAGATCCGTGTCTCACTGCTAGGAAGAGGTGCTCCCAAGTGAGCTGCCTGGCCAGAGACATTCACACTGGTCTGAGTGAGCAGCACCAGAGATTTAGGGTTATGACAACTGTTAGCATCACACCAGAACTACGTATCTGTGATTTTTTTTTTTTTTTTTTTTTTTTTAAAGAAAACAAGTCTGGTTGTGGTAGTTTTCAGAAAAGTATTTTGACTTATAAGAAAGAAACTAGGATGCTGCTATCTTTGAAAAAAGAATAAATTTGTAAAAAGCACTGATAGCATCTTCAAATCTAATATCCAACATTGTGCAGCACGGTCAATTTTCAAGAGGATATCTATTTTCAGGAATAATCAGGACATTTGCATTATCCTCAGTTTTGGGAAGAAATTATTACAAATGGTTCCATTTGTACATTAGTGAAATCCCTAATCCCATGGTGTGCTTGTCATACAACTGTTCGTTTGCAGGTATTCAACATTTCCGATAACAGTATTCCCTTACCTGCTTTTAAATCATTACTGTTTTTATAATGGCTTCATTATTTCTTAATTGTCCTAATTTTTTTCTTAACCTATTCTTGTTAAAAGCCGATTAAAATGTGAATAATTTCAACATCCCAGGCATTCACAAAACATCCCAGGCATTCACATAAACAAAATGAATTTTAGGTTTACATAAACAAAATGAATTTTAGGTTTACATCCATTCGTCAGTAAAAGGCAGAAGAGGAGGGCAGGATGGACAATTCTAGATTAACTTCAACTGAATTTAATTATGCCTTTATGCCACATCCTCATGGCACTCAGAATGTGGCAATGTCAGTGGTATTTATTGGTCATTCAGTCCTGATGGGGACACTAAGGTCTAAAGAGGTCTGCACCGTTAGATAGTGATGAAGACAGGCTGAGTCCGAGGTCTAACAATTTCCATTCGAAGGAGCTGTGTGGAACTAAACCTGTTAATGTAAGTGGGTGTTCACTCTCTTCAGCACTGTGTTCTGTCTCTCTGGTTTCCTTCCCTGGCCCTAACCTAAGGCCCACGGGATAAAAGGCACTAACAAATACTACTGATGCATTGGGAGGTTGACATCTCTAGGTGCTTCCGCCAAACACAGAGTTCAACTAAAGCTTTTGACAATGTATTTGTGAAGGTTGCTTTCTATCACCACCCCTCTCCATTCCCTATTTCTTCAATTCACTGGCTATTCTTGCTTGAACCATCTCTGGGCAAGGCATGATAGGAAGAAATGTTCTATTTCCTGCAATTGTTAGAATATCACTCTTTTCTGTGTGGTAACAGTCTTCTAATTAATTAGGAGAATCACTACCAGCCAATCTGTTTTTTCAGGCATAAGAACATTTTCTCCCCCTTAGTTCAGGAATATTGAATTCTTGTCTTGGATGATCCTTTAAGTAGCTATGTGACTTTGAACTAAACTCATCACCTTTCTGACCCTTAGTTTTCATCAGTTAAATTAGGGGTTAGTTCAGAATGCCACTGTCTCTTCCAGTTGGAATTAATCAATCAATTCAACAATATATGACAGCCACTGTGGAAGGTCCTGAGAATTTTCAAAGGAGAAGAAGAAGGAGGAGGAAGAGGGGAGGCGGGGGGAAGGGGGGGGAGGGAGGAAGGAAAGGAAGGAAGGGAAGGAAGGAAGGAAGGAAGGAAGGAAGGAAGGAAGGAAGGAAGGGATTTCCTGTCCCAATCTGGCTTGAAGTTTCTGCTTTTTCTAGATGGGGTGATGAAAATTAAGGGGTACCTGGTTTTCTGGGTAAGATCTGGTTTCCAAAATCACACTGGAAAATGCAGAATCCAGGGACATCCCCTGAATCTGTCTGGATTCAGCCTCCATTCTTTTTTTTTTTTTTTATTACCCTGGATAATGTTCTTGAGATTTGAATTACCTATCACTTGTATTAAAACTCCTTCTTTGGCAAGGTGCGGTGACTCATACCTGTAATCCCAGTACTTTGGGAGGCAGAGGCAGGCGGATCACAAGGTCAGAGATTGAGACCATCCTGGCTAACACGGTGAAACCCCATCTCCACTAAAAAAACAAAAAATTAGCCGGGCTTGGTGGCACACATCTGTAGTCCCAGCTACTGAGGAGGCTTGAGGCAGGAGAATTGCTTGAACCCGGGTGGCAGAGGTTGCAGTGAGACAAGATTGGTTACTGCACTGCAGCCTGGACAACAGAGCGAGACTACTTCTCGAAAAACAAACAAACAAAAACTCCTTCTCTTTATGTTTCACTTGTCTCTTGTTCTCCTTCTAGTTTTTTTTTCTCCCTTGCAAATTGTCAACATTTAAGAATTTAACCTGGGCATGATGGCTCATGCCTGTAATCTTAGCATCTTGGGAGGTCAAGATAGGAGGATTCTTTAAGTCCAAAAGCTTTAGACCAGTCTGGGCAACACTGAGAGACCTCATCTCTACAAAAAATAAAATTGAAATAAATTAGCTGGGCACGGTGGTGGGCACCTATAGTCCCAGCTACTTTGTAGGCTGAGAAGGGAGGATCGCTTGAGCCCAGGAGTTTGAGGCTGCAGTGAGCCATGATCACACCACTGCACTCCAGCCTGGGTGACAGAAAATAAAAAGAGAGAGTTGTGTTTTAGATTCTCTACACAGGCCACCCATTGATGCACTTATCCTGGCATCCAGTTCTTCCTATATAGACCTTTGTTCATTTGCATACACTTATATGTATTTACTACACTATAATTCTTCTTATGCTTTATTTTATAGTTTTCTTAATATGTTATAAAACTATATCTGATTGATCAAAGGAAAGCAGTTCCTTCTCTCTCCCTCTATTTCTATTTGAAATGTTGAATACTTGTCAATCATATCAAACCAGGGTCAGAGGAAATTTGGTGGAATGGTAGAGGCAGCCCAAGGAAGTCTGCCTACCTAGAGCCTCCTGGAAGTCTGTGCTTGGTCTGCTGGTGCAGAACCTCTACAGTCCATTCTGTTTTCTCATCCCAGACAGCTCTGATGCTCTGCAAATCTAAAACATGTCCACCAGCTGGTCTCCATTTTATGTCTTCTCCTTTATTTATTTACTGTTGGCAGTGGATAAACCAGAGATTGTCTGTGTCATTTCAAACTTCAGTTTGTGCCAACCCCTCTCAGCCTGGAGATAATTTTTCCCAGCATGACCTTGTAATCTTTCATCATATCCTTCTTCCTCTAACTCACTCTATGTTTGACACATGGACCCAGCAAGGAAAGGGTCTTGGTTCATCCAGAGCACAGATGGGGGTTCTTTTGTGTCACCTGCCAGACAGTAGATTCAGACTTTATACTCACTAGCTCACTCTGGTTCATGTTCATTATTTTGGAGTGTACCCATCAGGATTGTCTTGGTTACAAAGGACAAAAAAGTCATCTTTAAGGTGACATTAGTTTTTTTCTTTTCTTTGTCTTTTTCTTTTTTTTTTTTTTTTTTTAAGATTTAAGAGATTATATAATAATCCTAAAAACTAGGAGAAGTTTTGGCTTTAGGCATGGCTAGACTCTGGAGTTCAAATTTATGTGGACTCAGTCTCTTACTCACTCTCCCTTTTGTTGGCTTAACTCTTGGAGGGATCCTTTTCTTAGGATAGCCCCCAGCACCTTCGGTCTCATACCCTCCTGGGTTCATGTGCAGCTCAGCCAAGAGCTTCTGGGTCTGATTATTACTGACCAGAGTAGAGTCTTGTGCCTGCTCCTGAGGTGATCATTGTGACCAAAGAGAGGAAATATGTTCATGGCAAAAGCTTGGGTTACATGTCTCCTTCAGGTGCTGGAGTGTGCCCAATCTCAGTGTACACTGAGGTTAAGAGATGTGATCCCTCCCAGGAAACCGAAGGTATGCCTACCAGAATAAGGAAAAGGTGACTCTGGCCAGCCAGAACACCAGAGGTCTGCTGCATCAGTACATTGCCTGACCATGCATGTGCTTGACTCACTTCTTTTTCAAGATTATACTTTGAGAATATCAGTCTCATATGTTTTCATCTTGGTTTTCCAGTTGTGTCATTATCTCTGATTCTAACTCCTAGGCAATGTAGGAGTTCTCATCTTTTCAGTTCTTCAGCTTATACTTTCAAAAATCAGAAATGTTTCTGTTATTTCAGTCTGTAAATCAATAGAAAAAAAAATCACCATTGTACAAGGTTTCAACTGTTTCTCCAATCCAGCACACACATGGCGATGACTGCAGGGTGTTTATGGTTATGAACACAATATAACATTGTACATGAGGCAAAGAGCACATTTTGCAGTTCAGTTTCATAAACTGTTTTCTAGTTTATCAATTCATTTATTCTGTTTTCATCACAAGATTTTTAACATTTAAACCCTGCGAAAAGAAAGCAGACAGACCACATCATAAAACTAACAAGTTTGGTAAACACAAAAAGAAAAAGCAATCATTTGCATTTGCAATTGTCTAAACAGTCCACAGATGCACATGAGCTATTGCCAAGTATATTTGTTTATTTGCTTGATTTATAACATGAGCTCAATGCATAAAAACATCGTAGCATATATACAATAAAAGACGTGCATGCATGAATCTGTTGGCTCACAATATTATGTTTCTTTCTGTACTTCAGAATTCCCTTAGCACGTCTTTGACACTCAACGTATGTTCACTAATAGTGACTCTTCCTGGAATTTCACATAACCACCAAACAAAAAGAGTAACTGGGGGAAAGAGAGAGAGAAAAAATATATATGTAAAGATCCCTGTATCTTTACAGTCATTGTACTTTTCTGGATCCTTCTCAAAAAGCCAAATGGAAGTGAGTAGGTCTGGCATTTCTTCCTTTCCTCTCAACAGACATAATGTGTTCATAAGACCTTATAATGTGATGAGATTCTAGGAATACTTTCTGTTACTCTGCTTTTTTAAATTTTTCTAATCAAATATTAACTTTCTAGTTCCAGAAGTTGAACTTAAACCAGATTTTTCTTCTTTTTAAAGCGGGATCCTTTACAGACCCACAGACACGATAAAGCATGAGCATGTTTTAATGCCACCCTCTTCCTTCCCATGACCCAGTGGTGAAGAAAATGGAGAATGTGTATGTATTTAAAGAAAAATGTAAAGCGTTTCTCACCATCCAGGCAAGGTATAGAACATTCTAATTAGTTACTCCAACTAGTTGGATGTCCCTAAGACACTGAGCCTGTCCTTTGGTGTTCTAGGATGAAAGGATAGTTTGGATCGCAGAAGGCGTCATGGTACCAGCCATGCATGTCCTATTGCCTCATGCCATCCCAGAGTAACCACCAGTTCCTCTTTTCCAGCTGGATATAGCTCCAACTTACAGAGTGACCAGCCTTTCAGAGGTCAGGCTGTCTAAGTACAAATAGCTATCAAACCCCTTCGCAAAACAGAGCTAAAATCCAGTCACTTTCATACATTTCAAACATCGTATGGTGCATTGCCATATTAAAATTAGGTTGTGTCCGCCAGTTTTATATTTAAGGCCCAGGAGATTCAACTAATTTAGAATTCAATCTTGTAGCTAAGGAAAAAGCCTCATTACAAATAGCCTTTTCTTGGCAGCTTTATGTCTCATAAAGAGGATTGTTCTTATCAAGATAGTCTCCTAGGCTGAAACAAAGGGATCACTGTTCCCAATGTTGGTCTCTACTCCAATTCTTTGATTTGATTTCCTCAGCTACAACACTGATACGGGCAGTACTCACTACCAAATGTATTCAACCTCTCAGGAATGCTCTGACAACCAATGAAACAATGCCCTAGGTTCTCTAAATTCTTTAGCACTTCCCTGAAAAGCACACAGAAAAGAAGCAATGGTCTGAACAGATGTAAATTTTACACATCCTTTCTTTAATTAAATAGACAAGTGTAAAAGACTCAGAAATTAGGAGTATGGACAAAAAGAGCATCCACTAATCTTTGGGGGATGTTTCTAAGCAACCGGCATTGTGTGATACAGAGAACATTACATCTGTTCCGTTATTATGCCTCGTGTTCCCAAGGGGTTCCGAAACCTCAAAACATTCCAAACATTTTATAAAGAATCTTCCTTTTGCCTTATTAATAGGAACTGAGGACATTTTAGAAGCAGAGACATTGCTGGTACAAATTCTGTGAAAATGGAAATCTTACACATTTTAGGCTTAGCCAACAAATTGATTTGTGATGCAAATGCTATTGTCCAATGTCTCACATCCCTGGAGTCTCTAAATGTGTGTGTGTGTGTGTGTGTGTGTGTGTGTGTGTGTGTGTGTGTGTGTGTTTTAATTTCAGTCTGGCATTAGAATTCTCTTAGTTTACGGCTATAAACTACCATCATCCATTCCATGTGGATATTATTTCCTGCCAAGTAGCACAGGCTGTCACAACTACCACACTGACCAGGGGATTCCCCAAGTGGTCTCTGGATGCCTTCATTTAAGTAGCTGAAATTTATGAGTTCTGGCCTTAGAATAAGAACTTCCATTACGAGGTCCAGACTGTTTTGGGCTGAAATTTTGATTTCCTGTGATTTCTTGTGGAATGTAGGCAGCTGTCAGTCTTGTTCATGAGAGGATGTCTAATGAGTCCAGAAATTAATTGTATTTCATTGTTTGGGGATCTGATTTACTACTCCTGATGGGCCAACTGTCCAGTACCTGCAATAAGTAAATGCACATTCTCCCATTTCTCTGGAATACAATCTGTCATAATTCTCTGGACTTTTAAAATAAGAGGCTAGCTGTCCACTGCTGGAGAGAACATAAGCTGTGGAACAGGATGACCTTTTGAGCTCCTTTGCAACTCTGTCCCCACATTCTGATTTCCCTTCTGGAAAGCAGATATTAACATTTGACAAGGTTCCATGCTTCTTCGCTTTCTCAACTTTTGTATTTCAAACATCTATCGATCGTGCAGTAGTTGCACACTATTCCTTTGTTCTTTATGTCTTTATTGATGCAAAGCAGTGCCAGAAACTGCTTTTTAACAGTTATTCAATCCCTGATGCCCTTCATGTATCAGATTTGGGATTTCATTTCTTAGAACTACTGGGCTGGCTACACAATTAATTGCTTCTTATTAATAAGCCATTAGATTCACCTGACCAGCCATCAACAACTGAAGAAAAGCACACCTCCCCCTCTTTTGCCTATCTCTCTTTCACTTTTGATGTTGGAGCTGCTCTGCTGTGCAACAGGAGACTTGCTGGAGTGTCTGGAGGTCTCTGGCTCATTTAAAGTGACAGGCAATGTTATCTCCTGATAATAAACAGGTTTCTGTGGTCATCTCTATGACCTTTATCCATTCACCCATCAGAGAGATCCCAGAAGGCCACTGACACTTCACTCTGGTTAATCACATGGCTCTTAAGGAAAGAAGTTGTATGTTTGTGTGTGTTTAAATTTCCACCCACTGGCATCAGCAGTCTGTGTTCAGGAGGAGGCGTAGCATGCAGGGTAGCATGGCTAGGTCTGGAGAGAGACAGATGTTGGTTTCAAATCCAGCTCCACCACTTATTAGAAGACATCAAACAAGTTACTTCTTCTCTCCTAAGACTCAATTTCTCCTCCCGGAAAATGGTGGTCATAGTATACAAACCCAGCTTGATTGTTTGCGAATAAAACAAGCCTGCATGTAGAATATATTCCATAAGCATTTGCTAGAATTGCTCTCTTTAGCTTGATGCCAATTGACTTATATTCAACAAGAGATCTGCATGGTGTAATGGGCCATGAATGGCCTTTGGTGTCATCAAACAGACCTGGTTTGATGCCCGACTGTGCCATTTACTCTGTGACTTTATCTGCTGATCCTTATTTTCCCTTCTCAGAGGGCAGATGTGAGGAATAAAATGAGGTAATGAGTTGTGCCTGGCATGCAGCAGGCCCTCAGAAAACATGGATCTCCTGACTAGAGACCATCAGGACCCATTAGACTTTCCTCTCACGAGAACATGGGGCTAGGGCCAGCCCCAGGTTGATTCTGATGACCATTCGAGGACTCACAGTATTATGTGAGCACAGACCCCATCTGTGCTCCATGAAGGTGGACCTCTTGCCCCGGCTGTGGTCTCTCTGTATGCTCTGTGTTCATGGTTCTGACACTCCCAGGCATGTAGTCCTCTTGGCCCTCCCATTTCAGGTCTAAACGATTTATCCAGATCCTTGGGGCCAGATGTGTTTCAGAGTTCAAAATTTTCCATGTTTCAGAAAGATCATTCAGAGTTGTCTGTATTTACGGTAGCTAACACCCCAGTGGACTCTGGGCAGTACTCCATAATCAAACACATTAATGTTTCTGCAGTGAAATGTATGATTGCTCACCCTAAAGTGGGATAATGGTAAATATCTTCACCTCTTTTCAGATCAGGTTTTGTCACCAAATGTATTCCAGTCAAGTCAGCATCAATGGCCAAATGAGTTTGGGAAAAATATTCAGTTTTCAGAGACTTTTCAATTTGGGGATTGCTGATTAGGGGATTGTGGACCCATAGAAACCCTGGAGCTAGAATTAACTCCTCAGACCTTGTTTGTTTTTGTCCTGCTGACGTACAAGCCATTTCCAAGTATTCTGCCCTCCTCAGCTATAGATAGCCTTTCTTGTCTGTGCCAAACTATAGAATCCTCATTTTAAAGCCTTTTCTTCAGGACCCTGTTTTTGGCAGATACATTCCATTTATCCAATTCACCACCTCCATCCTTTATTCCTTTCCCCACCAACTCTGAACTTGAATATTCTGCATAGGTTTCTATGGTTTGCCTTGAGTAAAATAATGATTCCTTGATTTGCCCTTAATGTATGCATTTGCTTTTTCTCTTTTTTTATATCAGCCCACAGAGCAGGGATCTGTTATTAGATTCCTTATTAACTCACTGCCAGAACCAGGGACTTCCATGGGTTGTGTGCATGCTAATGGAAGGAGAGCCAAGCACACCAGACAGAAAAACCCAGCGGAGGCTTCAGTCACTTCCATGGCCACAGGTTGCAGTCCTAACCTATTTACGTTCAACCTTCTTACAACAGAGACTGAGTAAAAGGCAGTGAACAAATTAGTGTTCACCTCTATCTTTGTTGCCATAAAAGCAACTTAAACTCTTGTTTCATCAAAAGTGAACATCATCTTAAAACAATAAAGAACTGAAAACTGTGCCCCAGACAGTGTTACTCTTGATGGTAACAGTGATCTTTATATAAAGAACTGTTCTGAGAGGAATATCTGACCTCGACTAATAAATAATAGTGACTGACAGGAGGAGTCTTTGGCAAGGTAAACGGGGAGCTGCTTACACTTGCTGGCTCTATTTCTCACACATCAGTCACTGCAATTCAGCTTAATTTGTCTTCTCTCATCAGTGCAAACAGTTCTCCCGGAGTCACTGGTGACCTGCAATGGCTGGATTTAAGGGCTATTTTTCAGTCAATTTTACTTAAACTCTCAGAAGTATCTTATGCCACAGCAAGCCCCTCCTACTTGAAATACTTTCTTCCTGTGATGTCTGTAATCATGTGGAAACTTAGTTATCTCCTTCATCTTTTACCTCTTTTATTCATTCTCCTCAGCAGGTCATCCTTCAGTACCTAATCAAGATACACTAGCATTCCATAAGACCCTCTTGCCTTTTCCCTCAGTGATCTTTCCCTAGGTGATCTTTCTATAGTCAGATGACTGACGCATTTATATTTCCTGCCCAGGCCCATACTTTCCAACTCCAGACTTGTATACCCAGCCATCTCCTTCCTATTTCTTCATGGGGGTCAACAGATCCAAAATGGAGCTCATGACCTCCCCTTCCAAATCTGGTCTTTTCTCTCTCTAGAAACAGCATCATTATTTGTTCTCTTTTGCAAGTCAGACACATAGGGGTCATCGGAAATCCTTCTGTCTCCCTCATTGCTGATATCCATCTACCACCAACTTCTGCTGGTTTTATTTCTTAGGCAGCTCTCCTGCCCACCACATCTCTTCATCTCTACCGCTATAAACCTAGTCCCAGCTTCTATCACAACTCACCAAAAATTGTAGTCCCCTCAGTGTGGAGGGAGGAAAGAGTGGAAATTGGAAGAAAACAAAGTCTCTGTTACAATGCCTGTAGGTTTATAACTGTTAGGATAAGTATAATAATCAATAAAACATTATGTTTCTCAAATTTGCATCTTTTTGTTTGATACTGGACCATTTAGGAGACCAAGGAAGGGTCTCATTTTTTCAATGCTTTTAGCAAAGGAGTTCCTAAGAACTATGTCTAACTGATCACTGATGGTGATGCCATGTCTGTGGGGAGAGGAACAGTGGGGCCTAAGTCACTCTAAAAGCCCCTTAAGTCCAGGGATGCAAGGAAAACTGGATATACTTGCTTCCTCTCCCTGGCTTCCCGAGTCCTGTATTGGCTCAGATTAGAGGATTTCCTTAGTTCCTGTATGATCTAGCCCTTCTGTGGGACAAGGTTAGAAGCTCCCTGCCCTGACACTCCCCTGACACCCACTCAGCAATGGACATTGCCTCTGGAAGGAGATTTGTAGGAGGATCCCAACTCAAGCCTGCATTAACCTACTTCAAAGGAGTCTGACTGGAATTGATCGGGTCTTGGTGGTTTTGTTCTTTTTCCTCATTACCTACTGAATTTGTTGTTTATGATAATATATCCCAAGTCTCATCTTAGAAAATAGACAGTTGCAAGATCAGCCTCATAAACAGAAACAATTGCAGTAACAATTCCAAATAGTGGCGCTCACCTCCCAATTCTGCTTTTTTGAGTCTTTCCCATTTCTGTACATGTCACAGAGGGACCCTAGTTGTTCATGCCAGAAACCAAGAAATCATCCTTAACACCATCTTCTCAGTAACCACTTCTACCCATATTCATGAAATCATCAAGTCCTTTTGTTTCCACCTACCAAATACTCCTAGAGTCTTATGCCTCTCCCAAATTTCACAAGCACCACCCTAGTCAAAGCCATCATCCTTCTGTGCCCTGCCTACAGCAGTAAACACCTAGCTGGTATTTTGCATGAACTCTTCATCACCTGCATGTATTATCTACACAGAAGACCCAGTGTCTTTAAATACATGGGTTATAGTGTGTCCTTCCCCATTTGCTCTCACTCCACTCACTTCTTTCAGTTCTTTCCACATCATTATCCTCTTTCCTGCCATGGGGCCTTTGCAAATACTGTTTCCTCTCTCTAGAACTTTCTATCCTTTTCATCATCTGGCTAATTGTTCACTAACTTCTTTTTTTTTTTTTATTATACTTTAAGTTCTAGGGTACATGTGCATAACGTGCAGGTTTGTTACATATGTATACTTGTGCCA
>NW_012115422.1:3360089-3420533 GCF_000951035.1 Colobus angolensis palliatus
GTTCAAAATGCAGAAATCACCGATCTTCTGTGTCCTTCGCGCTGGGAGTTGGAGACTGGAGCTGTTCCTATTCGGCCATCTTGCTCCGCCCCCCCCCCAGTTACTCTTGTTCACTAACTTCTAAGGCTCAGGTTAAATGTTATTTCCTTGGTTCCTCAAACTAAACTGAATCCTGTCATGCTCTTACAAATTTACCCATTGATTTGTCACTTTCACTTGTTTTACCTGATAAATATATGCTCATTTTTACGATTGTTTAATATCTGTCATCTCAACCAAAGTATGAATTCCAAGAGGACAGGGACTACATCTGAACCAGCACAAATGTGGACTGGCACTTGGTAATGTCTCTGATGGAGGCGGAGCTCAGGGTGCCGTAACAAATGACCATAGACTGGGTGGCTTAAACAACAGGAATTTTTCTCACAATTCTAGAGACTGGAAATTCCATATTAAAATCCAGCAGGGTCAGTTTCTAGAGGGCTCTCTTCCTAGCTTTCAAACAGCCACCTTCTTGCTATATCCTCATATGGCCTTTCCTTGGTACATGTGTGTGGAAAGAGAGAGAGATCTCTCCCTCTTCTTTAGGATACCACTTCTATTATATTAGGGACCCATTATGACCTCACATAAGCTTAATTACCTCCTAAAAACCCTATCTCCAAATACAGTCACAATGAGGGTTAAGGCTTCAACCTATGAACTGGAGATGGGGGACACAGTTCAGTCCATAGCAGAGTCCAATAATGTTTCTTGAAAATATGAATATAAAGCACAATCACTAATGAAAAATGACTTGCCTTACATTGACAGTTGATTGTCTATTGTAGTTGGGTTTCATGAATATGGAAGAATTAATTTATTGAAACTTTGTATTCAATCATAATTATCTTAATAAACATTTTGTGTTTATTTTTTATTTTTCCTTTTCTATCATCATTTCCCAGGTAATAATGTGGTATTGGCATCTGGATATGTATGTGGCCAAATAAAAGAGAAAACGTTTTTCAAAAGTTTATCAGAATTTAGGGGAAGTTTGAAAGTTAAGTTTCTTTGACCACTTGAATTGAAGACATTTTAATTCTAAAGTCCTTTTAATTCTGGCTGTGAACCTTACTTCCTAGTTGTGATGGCTAATTTTATGTGTCAACTTGACTGGTTAAGTGGTGCCTGGATAGCTGCTAAAACATTATTTCTGGGTATGTCTGTGAGAGTGTTTCCAGAAGAGATTAGCATTTGAATCAGAAGACTGAGTAAAGAAGATTCACCCTTACCAATATGAGCTGGCATTGTCCCATCTCTTGAGGGCCCAGATAGAAGAAAAAGATGGAGGAAGGATGAATTCCTCTCTCTCTTTGAGTTGAAACATCCATCTTCTCCTGCCTTTGGATATCAAACTCCTGGTTATGGGGACTTCAAACTCACATGAGTGCCTCCCATTCCCCATCCCTCAGTGACATCTTAGCACTCAGAATTAATTACAGCACTGGCTTTCCTTGTTTTCCAGCTTGCAGATGGCGTATCATGGGTCTTCTGGGTCTCCAGAATTGCATGAGCCAGTTCCCATCATGTATATATTATACATATATCCTACTGGTTTTGTTTCTCTAGAAAGCCCTACATAATACACTAGGCAAATCATTGGTAGGGGAATAATCCTGGCTCATTGGAAGTGCAACAGGAATGATAAATCTGACAGATCATCCCATTGTTTATGCTTAGTGTCTATCCTAAAAGAAATACAATAAGAACCTCCACAAAACCTTTGACTGTACTTTGATACCCACGTTTATTTTCCAGAGTGAATACTTCCTCTGGGTTTATTTCCAGAGGCTGCTGCTTTTTTTGGCAGGGTGGGGGGTGGAGCGGGTGTAGGGGTAGAGGACCTCTACTAATTGTGGCTTCATTCCAACTAAATAAATTCCTCACATCTATTAATGACAAACTGCAATACTGTTGCTGGACTAGAAAATTATCTGTTAGAGTCAGTACAGCTACCAGGGTTATTAAGGAGCACATTTGTTTTTTTTTCCCCTGAGTCAGTGCCCAAAAGACATTTTATGTAGCCTCAGCTATTTTGAGTACATTTACACAACTGGCTTGAACTTATTTTGGCAAAATCTTAGTGTGTGTGTCATGGGCAATAAAAAATTCCTGGAAAATATGTGTTTTCATACAGAGTATCATTACTTACACTTTTTGGAAATTAATTTCATGTAAATCACAACGTTTGATCTATAGTCTCATATAGCTAGTTGACTCCGACCAGAGATTACGTGGCTTTATGAACAGAAGTTGGTCCAGAGAGATGTCTCAAGGGCTTGCCTAAGGTAGCGGTTGAAACTGTCAGCCACAAAAGGCATGCCTGTCAAGGGCTGGCCTCACAGCCTAGTTTGCATTCCATCTTTTGGTGTAGTACTTTGTCAGAATGTAGCAAGTAGAGAAATTCCATTGTGCAAACATTTTATGGCTGTCAGTGGTTAGGATCTGAACTTGGTAGACATTTCACAGGGCACAAGGTGGTAAAAGATCCATAAGGAGAGCCTGGGTGGTGAGGGTCAGAGCTCTGAGTTCTGGACCTGTGTTTGCTGCTGAGTGACTTGGAGGCAGTCTGCCACTTACAGGCTCTGTGACCTTGGGAAAGCCATTTGACCCCTTTCTCTCTCTCTCTCTCCATTTTCTCATCTCTCATAGGAATAATATGAGTGCCTGCTTTGTAGTGTTGTTTGAAGATTAAATGAGTTGATGAACAGAAAACACTGAGGATAATACCTGACGTGTGGTTGGCACTCAATGTTCGTTGCGTGCCTCTTTTCCTGTTTTCAAATTTTTTTAATGTATTACGTGGTTATCTCACTAACTTGCTTCCAGTGAATGTGGTTAAGTATAAACTACTAATCCTGTCCTGATAAATGTCTCATTTGATGAGACAATGGTTAGAAATGGTCATTTGATGCAATACTTTATAACATAAGTGAACAAGAAACTATTTTCAAATATGAAAACTTTTGGGCCATGTATTTCAACTCCTTCCTCCATTTTTAAAAATTCTCCTCTAGATGCTTACAAGGGGCTTAGTACCCCTCGTTTAGGCTCTCTCCTCAAATGTCCCTTCCACTCCAACTCCCTAGTTTTCTTTAACTTTCTCCCCCTTAGGAAAGTGAAAGAATAACAGCTCCAGCTAGAGACGCTTGCTTGAAATAGCAGGGGCACACGGCAGCCTCCTCTGCAGGGCTCTGCCAGCGAGCCCCGCCCCGCCTGCAGATCCTGGGTGTGCTGCTGGGCACGGGAACCGACCCCTAGCCGTGAGGCTTGGCGTCGGGCCTGGGCTGTTCTGAAGATAAGCACGATCTCCCTCCGGGGGCCAGGCAGGCACTGCCCGTCTTGCTATTCTTGGAGTCTGAGCCAAGTACGACATCAGGAAAATCTCTTTTTCATTGTTTGATTTTCCACGGGCTTTGAAAAAGTTCCCATTTCACACAGCCAAGTCCAGAAGTAAATTGGACTTCACTGACCGTTGCTGACAAAAAAATTCCCATTCCACTTCCTGAGGCTCTTCCGCCTGGATTTGTATGTTGGCCTCATAGATGATGTTTCTGATGTGCGCCCAGAGCTCGTCACTCAGAGCCCCTTCACACACGAGCTGACACCCCGCACACTGCTTTGTGATATAAATTATTCATCTGATTTCTTCAGCACCAGGCAGGCGTGGCCGAGGAGAGCCTCGCTTTCCCAACGTGGAGTCATTGACGTTTTCCTGTTTTCCTGTGAGGTGGTTAGGGAATGATTAAAATGGACTTGAAGAGTCAATTTCTGTTGGGGTTGCCCCTCTGCAGTCAGCAGTCTCCTAGGGTGGTCTGAGGGCCGGTCAGTACCGAACAGCTGCCAAAGCTGTGTCTTCATACTTCTTTCTTTCCTTCCTACCACCCTGCCGTACTTAGAGAGGGAGAATGGCAATGATGTGAGCATTTTATGTTTCAACCCCCAAATCCCCTAAGATTGCTTCCAATTCCCCTCCCCCTCCTTATCGCCCACGCCACCACCAACAGTGACACCTAGTGGTCAAATATAAATTAGTCCCTTTATTCTGAATTGACTAGCTTTCTACAGAAAATAAAATTTCCTGTAGAAGCAAATAAAGACTGAGCTTTACTCCTTCCATGAACATAGAGAAAGATGGATTATTCATAATAAGAAGCTAAAATATATTACTTGGGAGAAGAGGCAAGTGCGTTTTTTTTTCTTAATAAC
The DNA here is from genome assembly GCF_000951035.1 of Colobus angolensis palliatus. Taxonomy (NCBI): domain Eukaryota; kingdom Metazoa; phylum Chordata; class Mammalia; order Primates; family Cercopithecidae; genus Colobus; species Colobus angolensis. Next base: position 3,364,341 of record NW_012115422.1, read on the forward strand.
ATATTGGAGCTTTGTATCTTAAAAAATAGTTTCTATGGTCGAGCGCTTGGTTTTCCTTTCTTTGATAATGGCCACTTTAATTTTATTATAATTTTAAAAGTTAACAGCTGCTCATCAATGTTTTAAATTTCAACACCTATAATAGTTATGTGTAAAGTATTTTAAAATGTATGATAGTACAAATCAGTCATTTGCATAATCCATCTAAAATTCTTGGAACCTCATTTACTGGCAAAAGATGATTTCCACTTAAGTGATATAGTCTCCAGAAAGAGGTGAAAATTTTTATTTTAAGAATTTTTTTAGTAAGGGAGGAAACAAAAACATTTATATTTTTAATGAAATCTTTTAGTGGTTAAAAAAAGAAAAATCTTGAATCTTGCTTTTAATTTTTAGTTTCTAAATAATTATAGTCACAAGAAATTACAAAATAGTACAGAAAACCCTGTGTACCCTTCACCCAGTTTCCCCCAGTGGTAACATCTTACATAACTATGATACAATGTCAAAACCAGGAAATTGATATTGGTACAATTCATGGAATTTATTTAGATTTCACCCGTTTACTTGTATGCATTTGTATGTGTGCATAGTTCTATGCAATTTATCACATGTAGATACATGAATCACCACTACAATCAAAGTAAAAAAATTGGTTCATTGCCACAAAGATACCTTGGGCTACCCCTTTATAATATTGAAATATATGCTTGAGCCCAGGCACTTTGTCTATGGCAGGAAGAAGGCATGTATATGTCATCATGATCACACACATTTACTGAACTCTGTGGGTCTGTCTTGTGTTAACTGCTTATCCAGTAGATACTACTTTTTTTTTTTTTCAAACGACTGCATCAATGTAAAAGGACAACAGGGGAGAATTAAGAAAAGAAGAATGATAATGCATCTGATGTCTTGTCCTCTAACACAGTGGTCCCCAACCTTTTTGGCACCAGGGACTGGTTTCATGAAAGACAATTCTTCCATGGATGGGGGAGCTGGTTTTGGACGAAACTGTTTCACCTCAGAGCATCAGGCATTAGTTAGATTATCATAGGAGCTCACAACCTAGATCCCTCGCATGCACAGTTAACAATAGGGTTCTCGCTCCTATGAGAATCCAGTGCTGCTGCCGATCTGACAGGAGGCGGAGCTCAGGGGATAAAGCTCACTTACCTGGTGCTCACCTCCTGCTGTGCGGTCTACTTCCTAACAGGACGGTCTGCAGCTCCGGGGCTGGGGACCCCTGCTCTAACACACCGGATAGAGTTTTTTCCAACTCCATTTTGTATTTGATACAGATTCAATTCAACAAATATTATTGGGCACTGAGCTGAGTGATGAAGGAATTACAGGTGCTGACAAAGTGCACTGCTCAGTGCCAATCCTCAGATCTCAAGGTCGGGTCTTCTCCTGGGACCCTCAGACAACCAAGGCCAGGCTCACTCTTTAGAATCCCAAGGACAGGACCAGTTCCAGTTGAGAGACTTGGCACAACTCACTTCCGCTCTTTTCAGTCCTCCTTGCTAGGTTTTTCTTAGACAATTTACTTCTTCAGTACTTGAGTATCTGTAAAGTCACACCATATTGGGAAATACAGATTATCAATGTGATTTGAATTAGCTACTCTGAAGTAAGGAAAACTGAAAGGCAGTTTAATGATTGTTTTCATCTGTCCAAGCAGGCAATCTGACAGGAAGAGGTACCTAGAAGAACACTGGACTGGGAGTCAGCGATGTGCCCTAGTGTTGACTTTGGCACGAACTCACTTGTGATATGATGTGAACTTTGAGTGTCTTAGATTTCCCATATGAAGAAAAGGAGGCTCAGCAGATGGCCAAGTCCTCTTCCGTGTTATCTTTATAAAGCAAATGTTAAAAGGTTTCTTCATGGTATTGGCTTCTAATTACTGGGTAGGTGATAAAAGTTAATTAGAAATGCTCCACATGACTTAAAATAGACTTCTGTCTCAAAATGAATGCTTTAGAACTATGGATTCTTATACATGTGCCCTGTAAGGTCTACATAAGACTTTCCTCTGGCAGTCGCTCTCAATCTTGAACATCTAATGAAATTTATTTATTAGTAAATGATGTGCTAATGCATGGTATCATTCTAATGCAACATGTCTGTTAAGCAGAAATCTCACTCGTGAGTAAACTGTGATGCTAAATTCCTAATGTAAATACGTCTTTTTCTAGCTGTGTGATTCTTGGCAAGTCAGTTGACCTTTTTGGGTCTTATGTCTCCTCCTTAGTTTGCTATCTAAATACTGAAGTTTTCTTAGATATCATCCAGGAAATTTCCAGAGAAAGCTGAAAATACAGGAAAACATTTGTAGTCAAGGGCAAGTGAGACACTACCCCAATAGTATATATGTATATATTAGGAAAAAACCTTTAGATATATGATTTATTCTACATTCAAAAGAGAAATAACCTTTCACAACTTTGAAATGGTGGTTCTCCCTCACATAGATCTCAGGGCCGTTGTTCACTGGGTAAGGGCTTACTCAGCCTACCCTGGTCCCTTCACAAGAAAGCCTGCATTGATTATCCACTGGCTATGCTGCACAGTCAGCTGTGGTTCCCGCTTCCTCCACCTCACTTCTAGGCTCCCGATAAAGAGGAGTCCCAAGCATTACCGCCTGAGCCCTACCTCCTGTCAAATCTGTGGCAGCATTAGATTCTCACAGGAGCACGAACCCTGTTGTGAACTGCACATGGGAGGGATATAGGTTGCAAGCTTTTTGTGAGACTCTAACTAATGCCCAATGACCTGAGGTGGAACAGTTTCATCCCAGAACCATCACCCGGACATCTGTGGAAAAATCGTCTGCTATGAAACCAGTCCCTGGTGCCAAAAAGGCTGGGGACTGCTGCTATACAGGTCTCCATGATGTCCTGAGGTGCAAAATTTGAAATAATCATTTCAATGTGCTAAATCTACTAAAATTTAGCACTTAGTTTTAAGTAGTAATACTGACAGTACCCTACTTTTGGACATAATGCATTTCCAAAAACGTGCTTGACATTTAAGTGGGTAAAGACGGAATAAAAGACTCCATAATTTAAGAACAGGGAATGTCTGTTTCCAGAGAGTTAAACACTTTAATTGATTCTGTGATTAGTTCATTCAGTCAGTCAATATATGTTAAATGAGCATGTGCTATGTGCCAGGTACTGTACTAGGTATTGGGGAAATTGCAGGGAAAAAAACATGTAAAAACCCCTGCCTTCATGGACTTACATTCTGGAGATGAGTGGAGGAAACAGAAATAGAAAATAAAAGAGAATTGTGTTTACGCTTTGTACGGTAGCTCATGAGACCTGTAATCCCAATGCTTTGGGAGGCTAAGGCAGGAGGACCCCTTGAGGTAAGGAGTTCCGGACCCCATCTCTATAATTTTTTTTTTTTAGTTAGCCGAGTGTGGTGTTGCTTGCCTGTAATCCCAGCTACTTGGTAAGCTGAAGCATGAGGATCATTTGAGCCCAGGAGTTTGAGGCTGCAGTGAGCTCTGATTGTGCCACTGTACCTCAGCCTGGGTGACAGAGAAAGACCTTGTCCAAAAAAAAAAAAGACAAAGAGATGGGAATTTTCTTTATTAAAAGGCAACACATGAGAGAAAATAAGCATTGGGGAATTGTGTGTGTGTGTGTGTGTGTGCGCGTGTGCGCGCACGCGCACACGCACACATGAAGGGTGCAATTTTTGGTAAAGGGGTCCAGAAAGGTCTCTGTGAAGAGGCGATGTGTGTGAGAGTCTGAAGGCAAAGATGGCTGATGGATCCCAGCTACCTAGTATTAATATGTAACTTTATTTCCATACCAAGAAAGTTTCATGCTGAGGAAGTTCCTAGAGCTGGACTCAGAAAGGAAATGGTGCTAAAACTCACTGTCTTCTCACACTATGCAGAAGCCAGCCAGCTGGCAGAGAGGCTGAAGGGTGACTCCCCATGCACGTCTTTTGTGGGCAGCTCTGGTAGATGCCACAGCCCAAGGAATCCAAAAAAGTCTTATAACACAGCTAGAAAACGGGTTTTTTGGCAACTTCTGGGGGAACTGAATATATCCTAACTCAGCAATTTCCTTTTATCTTAGCTGCCAGATTGCCTGTCTGGCATTGTGTGTAAAATCACCATTCTCCACAAAGGGCCCTACCGTTCGTTCTCTGTGTGGTCAGGCAGGGGCCCGTGGTGCCTTCCCTACTCCCGTCCGCCCTCTCTTCTCAGTTTCAGGAGGTGTTGGGTTCCCAGGTCTAAATGATGACCAACCCAGCAATGTTAAAATAGAGAATGTGTTATTAGAGCTCTGGATCACTTGCTTGTTTCTTTCCCATATGGCATAGTCAAGTAATAATGGCCTTTTATAGAACAAGAAATAAAAATATTCAAAAAATGAAATGAAAGTTCAGCTGTAAGAGCCATAACTGTAGCACTGAATGGGTAGCTCCGGGTATCACTTTTTTTGAAGTATGAGGTCTGCTTATCCACCCTCACCCCTGGCAGCCGAGCTAGCATCACAGAATTATTCAGACTCTCCCTAATTTGCTTGCCTACTTCATGTCATGGCCAGGACTAGCCTTCTGCCAAGGCAATCTTGTGAGTTTTTAGCATGCAGGGAATATGTCTCTCTAACCTACTTTCTGAGGCCTCTCATTCCATTCCCTAATTCCCCAATATTAAAAAGATGTCCCCAGAGAGGTAAAAAATGACCTAAAATTAGCTTCTGTACAAAAGACTGATCTTAGATAAGAGCAGATTGCATTGGGGGAATAAAAGGCCCCAGTGTTTGATAGAAGAGGGTGGGAGGGAAGAGACTCAGGGGCTGGGGGCATAAGGAGCAGAGCATTGTTCGGAAGGACAGCAGCACCTGCTTCATCGTTTTGCCCCAAGCCAGACTCTGTCTATGCAAGGCCAGAAGGAACTATGATTAGAGGAAGAAGGTGACAGACTTTGGAAGGGAATGTATGGAAGTGGAAAGCAACGCTGGCTCCGCTCTGTTCCCTGAAAGCCTCTTCGAGTCTGTAAGCACCCCAGGACATCTTGGAGCCCGAGAGAGAGAGAGAGAGAGAGAGAGAGAGAGAGAGAGAGAGAAAGTGAGAGAGTGAGAGAGAGAGTGTTTGTGTGTGTGTAGGCAGCTCTGGAAGCAGAGGGTGGAGGCAGCTCAGACTCCTCTCCATCAGGAACCTGGAAGTGAGGTAGAGGAAGATGGTGACCACACCTGGCTGTTCAGTATAGCCACTGGATAATCGGTGCTGGCTTTCCTGCTGAAAGAACTGGGGTGGGCTGAGCAGGGCCTCAGCCAGTGAACCATGGCCCTGATATCCTGTGTGAGGAAGAACAGGGAGAGCTGTTTGTTCAAGGCAGCTAAGAAGAATACAACTGCAAGTATAATCTAAGCAAACCCAGCTGGGATAAGACAAAGTCAGTGTTGTCACTGGGAAAACTGAGAGACATGGTGATGTCAAAGAGTAAGGCTGCAAAGAGGAAAGTTGAAAATAGGGTGGTACAGGGGCAAGGAAGAATCTAGGGTAAGAATTCAGAAATACATTGGTTATAACAAGCAGCATGGTTAGGGGATTTGGGAGAGTCTGGAGCAGGACAAAGAGGGAGTACCAGGATCTTCTGGGAATATACCTATTCCATTCCTAGCAACACACTTTGGGAAACACTCTTTAATGTCTCTTTCCCCTGGCCTGGTTGCAATGGCCGCCCACCTGAAGTCCCCCTGCAGAGCCCTTGCTATAAAGTAGAGGTCTCCTTGCCTTTCTGACAACCAGGTCCACAGAAAGGCATGGACAATTTATTCATATCCTCTCCCCTCACTGTCCTTGTGCATTTGGGTGTTTGTTGAAATGGAGCTCCGAGAACATCAACAACCTACTATATTGACTTGAGAAACTATTATGACTATGTTATAAGAACACCTTTGATCTACTGAGAAAAATATTTTTCTTATAGCTGGAGAGGTGTATCCTTTTCTCCCAACTTCCTACCTGTACTTTTAAAATCTTGAGGGCTTTTTTCCTTACTGTGATTCTTGATGCTACCTCAAGGCATGGCTGTCAGTTAGCTGTACTTTATTGCCAGCCGATGCTGGCTAACAGACCATGAACCATTGATAGCTAATATCCTTAGTTACATCTCACCCCTCCCGAATACAGGAGCTGAATTGCTAAATTTGTTTTTCCAAAGGACATTGATTAAAGGAGTTGACAAAGCCATTTGAATGCGAAATTTCCAACTGTCTAAAATGAAAAGCTTTCTCGATCTTCATGTCTTGGACTGGGGAGAAGGTTTATTTTCCTACTGTGTGTAAATAATGGATTTTGCCTTTTCTGGAAATCCATCATCGAAGAGTATGTTGAATACTCAAACAATGGCAGTCTAAATTGTCCTGCAGTGACACTAACTAGCTGGAACTAATTCAGAAATGTGCAGGGAGCATGATGAGGATAACTTCGTATGTGGGGAAGAAGCAACATGCCTCACCTGCCTCCATCATAGCTTAGCATGGCTCAGGACAAATGCTGCCTCATCCAAAGCTGCCCAGGAAATATAGAGTCCTCATTATAAATTACAGTCAGCTTTGTTTTTTCTTTTTATTTTCTTTCTTTTTTTAAAGAGGCTCTTTGTCAGAGAATGTCAAAGCTCAAATACTTTTTACTCATTTTCTTGCTGAGAGCTGCAAGCATAACCAGCAGCAACAGCCAGTAATTAATCATAGCTCTGGAGATGGGAGCACACGTTCAAAGACATTTTCAACCCACTGAAACACGTCATGGGCTTAAAATTCTGCCATAGAGCAGAATCTCTGGAATGAGGCTTTACATTCTTTCTGATTTTGATGTACCTACCGAGTGTGGCCAAAGGCAGCTCTTGGTAAGACATTAGAGGTGGCAGAATTCCTCAGGAAGCATCTAGTGTGGGCTAGCATCTCTGGAGCCCAGTGGGGAAAAACCAGAAGATGGGCAGAGATAAGCATGTGACACCAGGCAACATATTAGGTGACTATTTTGGTTATGACCTTTTGTTGCAGTGAACCAAGACTTGCAAATTATGCAAGGGATTTATTGCAAAGATGCTTGTGGAACAGCATTGGAAATGGAAAATGCTTAGGGTTGGAGATAGTTCTAGAAATCACCTAGCTTCTCTGTTGCTCTCAGGAGCCAGAGAACTGCCCTCTATTAGTTGATCTAATTACTTAATGATGACTTCCGTCATCGCCATTCTAGTCTCTCTGTGGACTGGCCTAAACTTCCCCTTCCTTATAACTTCAGCTTGCACATGTTCCCTTTTGCTCTATCCTGTCTCTAATGTCCTCTTAAAACTTCAACTCTTATTACTAACTGACTCATTCTCTTAGCATTTTCATAGTTTATACTCCCAAGAGAGCAAATTTAGTTGGTTCAGATTACTATTAGGGGATGGGCTGCATCATTGGTTGCTGGCCAGCCTATGGATGGCTTGCCTCAGGGTCAGGTGCTCACCCCTGTTCTAATCAACTGTGACCAGGTGGAGTAGGGTTACAGTGTCTAACACAAGCTCCTCTAGATCTACCCCTTCAGCAGGGCTGTGATTAAGGCAGACACAGTGATTGACATCTGAGGTCACTCTTGTATTCCTGTTCGATAATTAATGAGGTGTCTTGAGGCAGCCCATGCTCTACTCATCCACAAGCCCACACAACTATCATGTCAGTGCTCCAGACTCTCCCAAATCCCCTAATCATGTTGCCTCTTGTAACCAGCTTATATCTGAATTCTTACTGCAGATTCTTTCTTGCCCCGTCCCATCCTATCTTCAACTTTCCTGTTTGCATTCTTACTCTTTGACATCATCATGCCTCTCAGTTTTCCCAATGACAATATTGACTTCACCTTACCCCAACTGGATTTGCCTAGATTATAATTGTGTCACAGTCTAAATACATCTCTAATGTGTTCAGTTCTTCCCATCATAATGACCACTACCCTACTGAAGGCCATAATTACTCCTTAACTAGTCCCCCTGCTAACAATCCTACGCCCCTCCAATCTTGTGTTCATCTTTCCTTTTCTTGCTTTCTTTCTTTTTTTTTTTTTTTGAGATGGGATCTTGTACTGTCGCCCAGGCTAGAGTGTGTGGCGTGATCTTGGCTTACTGCAACCTCTGCCTCCTGGGTTCCAGCAGTTCTCCTGCCTCAGCCTCCTGAGTGGCTGGGATTACAGGCACCTGCCACCACACCCAGCTAATTTTTTTTGTATTTTTAGTTGAGATGGGGGTTTCAACATGTTGGCCAGGCTGGTCTCAAACTCCTGACCTTGTGATGCACCTGCCTTAACCTCCCAAAGTGCTGGGATTACAGGCATGAGCCACCGCAACCAGCCCTTTGCATTCATCTTTCAATGATATGAATCTTTTTGTGCTTACAGCATTCAATGGCTCCCTTTGCCCACAGGTTGAAGTCTAATTCCTTGATGTGGTTTCAGAGGTTGACAGGCTTCCATAATCACCCGGTCCTGGTCAGCCTCTTCCCATATCTGTGCTCCCAGCCCTCCTTTGCTTTATATGCTCCCCCTTACTCAACTCCTGTCTGTTTCTTATACATGCCGCACTCTCTCTTGACTTGGGGCCTTTGTACCTGTTTTTCTCTTTGCCCATTTTTCAGCTCTCCTCCTCCTCGGCTGACAGTTCATTTCCCCAGATATTTCTTACTCCCTAGACGGGTGCAGTGAGGATGACGAGCTCATCTGCTATGTTTGCAGCTGTATTCCTGTACTAGCACAGCTGGCGCATGGCGGGTGCTCTCTGAATGTTTCTTCTTGTGATGTTAAATCCCAGTGCTCTAAGAAATTATCATTTCTGTGAAGGAATCAAAATGAAGGCAGCTAAAAGGAGTGGTTGTAGAAAGGGAAAAGAGGAAACAAGTGAAGTGAAATTAAGGGGTATGTAGTATAATGATTCTGAAAAACTCACAGAGTATAGATGGACCCCTGAAGGAAGAAAAAAGATCTATAAACTTTGATTGCTGAGAGAAATATGCAGCTCCCGGAAGGATCACTGAGATCAAAGGACTTTGCTGAGGAATCCATCTCAAGGCTATTTAACCATTAACAAAGCAGGATTTTGACTCTGGATTAATTTCTTTAGCAGAGAGAAGTTCAACTCTTTTCTAAAATATTTGGAATAGCTGTGGTAGTTCTAATGGGTTATGAACCCGGGCACCTGTTACCTGGGGCTTCCTGGGACAGTTTGCATTCCAAGGTGCAGTCTACCACTCCCAGTGTCTAGAGCTCTCTAGTGTTTCTTGATAAAGGTTCACAGACACCTGCAGAATAGTTTACTTGCCCTTTAAGAAACTTAGCCTGTGCTCTCCTCCTTGTGCTCTGCTCTTGGAACTCAGAGGAGAGAAAAGGGCTGGCAACCTTGTTGTACCTCTGTGAAGGAGACAGGCTCAGCTCTCTCTGACATGAACTTTCTCTAGGATAGTCCTATATCCATATCTGTTATCTCTACTCTACTGGCACAGGGTAGGTAGTGAGTTTCCACAATAGCTGCCTGAGCATGCAAGTGACACCATTCTCCCATAGGTTTGAATGTGAGAGTCTAAATTTCTGAGGTGGCAAAATACACTGGAAACCAAAAAGAAAATGGCCACTGCATGATATTTAGCCAGTGAGAGATAGGGCAGGAGAGGAAGATGGCAAATGGCTAGTCAGTAATACAGCACCTCAAAATCCATTTTCTTTAGGCACACAAATTAGCCACACCTCTCAGTGGAATTCTTTCCTACCAATGGCAGATGATGATCACAGAACACAGTTTTGCCACAACCTAGGAAGGAGAAGATGGCTGAAATCAACATGCACTGCAAGAACCTGGGATTCATCTCCTTTGATGGGATCAAAGAAGGAACAAATTGCTCCTGGAAGCTCACATGGATGTTGTGACATGAAAGGCTTGCAGACCACACCCCACCACCCTGTCCTTCCTACTGTGCCTCCAAATGTCCTGCCAGCCACGAGGTTTGGTGGAAAGCAGCTTTTGTCCTTCCATCCAAAGGCAGTGGTGGCCCATCAGAAAAGCAAGGATCCAAGTTCTTTATTTTCCTGATAGCTCAGTCTGGAGAGATGCAGGATCCTCATCTCCTTACCATCCAATATGAGACTGATACAAGTAAACATACACTGCATCATTTAAGTCTTCTTTTTTTCCTATTTTTATCTGAAAATAAAATAAAACAAACACAAACCAAGTTGAGCTACCTATCTGAACCTGTTTTTTGTTTTTTGTTTTTTGTTTTTTTTAAAGCTGCAAAATTAGGGGATTGCAAAATTTTTGGATGTTTTAATCTGCAAAATTTCTTGAAAATTCTCCTATGAGAGCTATTTCTAATGCCCTATTTCATTTCATATAAAATAGTCAGAGGCCACAGGAAGAGAAGGAAACACATTATTTCCACTGATGGGCCATCAAATACGAAGAGTAATGAGGATTTGGGTGCAGGGTGCACAACAAGCCTGACTTACAGACACAAGATGCCCAATTAAATGGTGGCCTCCCCAAGGTCACAGCCTCCTTCCTGGTGGTGTCACCTCTCCCCTCAGCTCCTGGTACTCTATAATGCCATGTGTGTCCTGGACTCCCTGACAGCTATTGACTTAACTCTTCACAGAATTTGTTTATTTTTCTCCAAGTTGGATTATAGACCTAAGGCCCAAGCGGATGGAGACGCAGGATTGCCATAGATATTTGCATTCATTCTTTTCTGGTCATCACTGTTTAGACCAGCGTGTCTGGTGAAAGTGAAATTTATGAAGAGCTGCCCTCCTTTTGGCTGCCTGGCTTCCTTGCTCACAGTCGGGCCGCCTTGGGATGTTGATTTTTGTTCTTTTGCCATTGTTTCCAGGCTCCCTATTTCTAATTTCTTTTTTCAGAGGCTGACGCAGTTATTTCCACCCCAAGTGCTTGGCCCTGCTCTCCAGCTCAGGGCTTCGTAACCCATGGCAACAAGAGAAGGGAAGCAGGTGATCGCATACCACACACATGCATGTATGCGTGCGCGTGCGCGCGCGCACACACACACACACACACACACACACACACACACACACACACACTCGCATGCACCATATTCTCCCCAACCCCCTTCTTTGACTCTGGCAGTCCTGCCTGGGGCCCACAAAGGGAGGAGGCTTTCCTGGCTGCAGTGCCAATTAGACACACAGGCCTCATGGTGCTGGGCGCTCAGGGCTTCCGGGTCACAATGCAGCAGCTGCGGTGGAGCAGCGTAGTCTCTCCTTCTGAGTGCTCCAACTCCTTGTATTTTTCTGGGGCAGCAAAGTAAAATCCGACCTTGCACACACACAAATGCCTTCACAAGAGTCCATTTTCTGCTAGCTGGGAACCTTATTTCATGTCATCATTGCGATTGGCAGAATTATGCCTATTAGTAATAGGCACAACTACTTACATGTATTTACAGTAAGGAGACATTTTTTTCACATGGTTTTACAAATGTAAATGATAATTAAGTTATTTAAAAGCTAAACTCTCACTCCTCTGCCTCCATCCCATATTTATGAGTCCTGGGAAGCTTCAAACCAGTTCAACAATTTTCTGTTCCTTCCCAAATTTTCTAGCTGCTTTTGCTAAAGGATTGAAGGAATCAAGGGATGGACTTAGGCTCAAGTGGTAAAAATCCCTTTTCTATCCACAGGGTAGAAATACATGATGATTGCATTCTTATCTGACTTGATCAAGACTGGTGGTAGTAGGTTAACAAAAGAGCCATTTGAAGTGTGGCATCACAAAAAGTGACACATATAAAACCAGGTAACATTTTCTTTTTATTTAAAATTTACAAATATACATTTATTTCCCATGTTTTTGATGTAGGGCCAAGGTCTGATGCTTGGAGTCCAAGTCACCTTTCTTGTATAAGCTACATCCACAACACATCAACAACTTCCAATTTTAATTTCTTAGTGCTGTGAGAATTTAAAGACACTTGGGAAGCCCAGAATCTGTCTAGTTTTTAGTGTTCTGCCCCTGATACATTACAACAGTTTCATTCCTACCTCATTTACTCAAAGCGAAGTAACTTGCCTTATTGTTTCCAAACAATTCAACTTATTTTTCATTTAAACCACTTTATTTCCTTTTGCATTCATATTGCATTGATTTATATATTCAACAAAATTATGAATTACAAAACAAATGGAACTGACAAAAACTGGTTTGGGAATAAACACAAGTGCTCTTGATGGTTTGGATATGCAACTGGCGGGAGCAGAGGTGTGTGGACATTGAAGAGAACAGCAGAGAGCATTACAAAGCAACTAGGAGCTTTTAGCCCTTCCAGCACATGCCAGTTGGATGTGATCACACATCTTAGACCCACTAGAATGTGACTCCTAATATTGGAAAGCTAATACCAGCATGGCACTAGGCAGCTTCTTTCACTGATCTCCTCCACACATATGCTCCTGAACCTATATCTTCATCCCTCAGATCAGTTCTTTATAATTTATATTTGGACACCTCCGTTTGTCCCATTTGCCCCTCAAATTCAGTATGTCTGAAAGCAAGCCATTCTCTTCTTTTGAGATAGAGTAGAACCTGCTGATTTTGCCCTTAGAATTCCTTCATCAAATGAAATATGAAATATTAAGAAAGGAAGCCAAGATGAGGGCCCAGGACCCAACCTCCTTCATGCCCTTCTAGAGTAACCCCGGGACCTTCTGAGGATCTCCAGAATTCTTCAGAACACAGATTGAAAACCTCTGGAATAGGTACACAGCATAGGCTTTGGAACCAGTCAGAGCTGAGTTCCAACAAGCACTGTGTCACATTTTATCTGTGTGAATTTAAGCAAATTGGTTATTATCTGAGTCCCAGTTTCCTCAGAAACAAAGTGGGAATAATATAGTTACCAATAAAAATTGTGAACATAAGATGAAATGGTGCCCGAAAAGCACTTGACATGCTGAGGTGCTCCACAGTGTCTGCAGATCAGTTCATTGCTTTGATGATCTGTTTGTCTAATGATACCCAGTTCGCAAGGTTTTCAGTCTCAGTTAACACCGACTTTCTCTTCCTCTTGGACCACAGCCCTCCTACTGTATCCCGCTAGTCATTTGGAGAGCCTTTGAGGGAGGCAATGCCTCGGGCAAAAGCACAAGTCTGTGCCCTTTACCACTTGAGCGTAAGTGCATTAAGTACTGCATTTTCTATCACCTTAACATGTAACCCTTACTTTTACTTCCATTTCATTCCTATTGTTATCACTCTAGTTCATGCCTCCATTATGCTCTAACTTCCTGCTAATCTGTACCCATGCATTCAGCCTACACATTGATGACCAATGACCTTCTTGCATCACAGAACTCACTGGGCTGATGGTGCTGAGAGTCCCTCAGTGGTACACAGGGGTATACCACTTAGAGTCCCTATGGCTGAGGTTGGCATTCAAAGTGTTTCAAGCTTTAGCATCTTGTCTTTGACCACTTTGCCACCCACATCTTTTGTCCAACCAAAGCGACTCCTCTCTGTTCTCAGAGTACAAAAATCTCATTCTTTCTCAAGTCTGTGACCTTGCCTGAGGCATTCCCTCCCTCGAATGTTCTCCTTCTATCTGGCTGTTTAAGTTCCACCAAGATTTCAAGCCGAAGTGGCACTCGTTTTTTAAATAATCTTTCATCTTTTCCTGTTTTAAACACCCTCCCCTTACTCTGTCCTCCAAAGTTTATACCAGTCTTCGTGAATTGTTATTGTTTATATGAGATTGTCCTCCTCATGAACCTGGCTTAGAACTTTGCCGTAGTAAGCTTCAGAAGAGGTATCTTGGGTAAAAACTTTTTGATGGATAAAATCTCAATATAATAGGTAAGATCCAGATGAGGAAACAAAAACAAAAGCAGATACCAAGCCTCACCGTGGGTTCATAGCAGCAGTCTCTCAAAAGAGGGCATTGTTCCCCTTGAAGTCTTGGTTTTCCTCCTAGGAGGCTGCATGTGTAGGGAAGACAGAGGTTAATCTAAAGGAAACACAGTTTTCCTTAACTCTATGTTTTGTTACAAGTTTATTCATGTGCTTTGGAGAGAGAAAATCAAACTTCTATAAATTGCTGCATTGCTGTAATGAAAGAAAACCCACATGCTCTTCCAAGTGTTTCTTGCTGCCATTTTATTTTCTGTCTTCCAAGCTTGGCGTGGGAGGAATTCCCACACTTGGCCACAATTTCTTGAACACATATATTGGAAATTATGACCCCAATAACAATTTCTGACTTTTCTGCATTAAAGATTTTCCCCTTTCCACTACAACAAATAAAACATTTTGTACAATCATTCCACATTGTAACTATGGAAAGCCCGAAACATTACATGAGCAGTAGAAAACAAATCAATTGACGTTACCAAATGAGCACAGTCACCACCCCCCTTATCCTTTTTTATTAAGCTGGACAGACTGGGTAATGAAGGTCTGGGGCGTTGGTCTCCGACAACTCAAGGAAGCCACCATTAGCAAACAAACATCTGCTTGCTTCCCTCTGTGGTCCCTGCCAGCTGCAGCGGAGGCACAGTAAATTACTGTGCTAATTCTGTTGGCTTGTTCCTGCATTTCTCTAATGCGGAATATTGATCTGTGCTGGGGAGCCTTGGCTTGCAAAGTTCCTAAAGGTGCAAGTGGGCAATGTCTGATATTTTTTAACACCAGGAAAACCTGTGGTATGGGGGAACTGTTGCTGAAGTGGAATGATACCCAGTGACAAAAAATGGAAGGAGGGAAGCTAAGGTTGAAAACAATTCAGTTCATTGAGAGAGTCCTCTTTAAAGGTAAAACAGTGAGAATCACATAAGAAAATGATCACCCTTTTAGTCATTAGTGGAAGGCAGGATGATTTTGACCCATTTTGAAGGATGGTGGAAATGAAATAGGAAAATATAGTCTATCTTTATTGATTATTTGATGTGGAAATTCTACTCAAAAGAAAAAAATAAAACCTCTATAACAGATACCTGTCTTGATTTTTAGAGGCACCAGGGTGTGTTGGCTGAGATCTCAGATTCAAGGATCCCTACTACCTTAGTAGTGTGATGTAGGTAAGGTTGATCTTGTTTCCTCATCTCTAAATGGCAATGATAGCACATAGACTTGTGAGAATGAAATTTTGCCTGGAGATCACTTATCACGGCCCCAGGCGCATCGTTGGATTAACTTTCTGGGCACTGTATTTTTCATACAGAAATCTTATAGACAGTGGATGTACTCCTCTGCAGATTTGTTTGAGAAAAACAGAATAGGTGTTTGAAACCGGTTTTCCACTGAGAAGATATCACCCACCAGCACCCTACAGAGTTTACTTTGCACTGACTTCTCTGGCTGGATGGGGTATGAGAAAGTATACCCTGAAGGAAATTAACCCACATATGTAAGGACAATGGCAATAATACAATCAGGCATTCAGAAGTTATCAGATTGCTTACAAAGTGTGAGGGACTTTACATATGCTCCTGCCCCACACCCCCTCTTACACCTCCTTCCCTAATTTAATAGCTATTGAATTTCAAAGAATTATTCTGTGTCTTTCTGGTTATTTTAAATCCTACTGCTGTCCCTGGCAGCATGAGATGTGGAAACAAAATTCAGCTTATCTTTCAAAAATAAAGCTGACATTGATCTCAAGCAGATATTCTGGTGGGCTGTCCTCACCTCTAAGGACAGCTGCCATGTGTTCAGTGTGGCTTTCCTGTGAGGTGACCAAAAGTTCAGAACACTGAAAATTGTGGGGCATCTCAGAAGGTTTAGGAGAACCTCAGCTCCCTCCTTTCTGAGCTCTTAACTATTGACTTTAAATAAATGTTTTGGGAAATACCTTTTTGTTATATGGGGAAAAAGCCCTGTGTGAGGCACTCATCTAATCAACACAACACTCCAAGAGTAGATACTATTATGCCTATTGTATAGTAGGGACAGTAAAGCTCAGAGAAATTAATGCATCCAATTGTCTAAGAATTCACAGCTAGTAAAGTGGTAGAACTGAAAAGGGATACATACATGTCCATTTGACTTCAAAAACTATTGTAAATTGCCTGTGCTATAACATATATTACAATAAATGAACCTCATGAAATTGCTAAAGTTCAACCAATTTTGACCTGCAAAATGGCAGTTTCACATACTACAGCCAAATGCTTCATTAGACCATGGCATAGGTTTCATTTGACTTGCAGTGTTGATCTAAACTTTTTGTGTTGGTATTACATATCCAAAAAGGAATACAATTAAATGTATTTGAAGACTTTAGTTCAATTCTTCTCATTTTTCTGCTGCAAAATACCAGGGGAATCTGACTGATCATATGTCAATGATTCATACATTACTTGATGTTTTCCAATAAATTTGTATTTAATCTTTG
This sequence comes from Colobus angolensis palliatus, assembly GCF_000951035.1. Taxonomy (NCBI): domain Eukaryota; kingdom Metazoa; phylum Chordata; class Mammalia; order Primates; family Cercopithecidae; genus Colobus; species Colobus angolensis. The sequence continues at coordinate 3,380,747 of NW_012115422.1, forward strand.
TATTTTTTTATCAGCTTTATTGTGTCCTGACCAACTGAGCTTATAATTGTGTTTCCCTCTTGGCTGCTGAACTTCAACACATTTTGCCATTATGACTTTTATATTACTTTTCAGTTCTTTCTATTCTCAGTTCGGCAATATTGCTGGAGTAATTATTGTTCTTTATACCTTCCAAACATGAGTATATTTTTAAAAACCTAAATTATATGAAACTATATTAAATTCTCTGGGATCTAGAACATATTCTCAAGGGGGCTGAAATCCACTAAAATTGTATGTACCTAAGATACACTGGTAGTATTTTGCTAGAAAAACTCTTTGTTAGCATAAAATGGTAAAATATATTACATATGGTATATATATATATATAGAGAGAGAGAGAGAGAGAGAGAGAGATGTTTGAACATATAAACAATTTATTTAGTAATATTTATTATCTATGTTTCAAACTTACTAATTAATGTGTTGACTTTCTAAGCTTTTCTCCTTTCCTCCCCAATAACTCTGAATCTACCTTTGTCACTATGATCAAGTAGTCCTTTGTAAAAAAAAATTTCACCCTTTTGCCCCCATGTCTTCACTTTAAATTTTCTTCTATGAACCTTTTGCCTTTGTTTTCTGTCAACTCTTTTGAAAGACATATTTTCTCAACTTACAGTTTTAGAGACATTCATAAGATGAATTCAGTTATCTTTTATCCCACTCTCCTTTTGTCCCAAGGAGAATGTTGATGAAATGACATTTTTTCAGTTGCTTAACACGTTTTATTTCTGGAGAGAACTTTCACTCTTGCTATCATTTGACTTGAAAATTACGTGTATAGTACCAGTGTGTCTGTAGGCATTTTTTAATTTTTAAAATTTTGTAGATATATTTATATGTATTTTAAGCAATATCTGGGTTAGATTGTATAAATTTCCCCCCCTCCTTTTTTTTTTTTTTTTGAGGCTGAGTCTTGCTCTGTTGCCAAAGCTGGAGTGCATTGGTGCGATCTTGGCTCACTGCGACCTCCACCTCCCGGGTTCAAGCAGTTCTGCCTCAGCCTCCCAAGTAGCTGGGACTATAGGCATATGCCGCCACACCCGGCTACTTTTTTGTATTTTAGCATAAACAGGGTTTCACCTTGTTGCCCAGGCTGGTCTCGAACTCCTGGGCTCAGGCAATATGCCTGCCTTGGCCTCCCAAAATGTTGGGATTACAGGTGTCAGCCACCATTCCCCACCCTAAATTTCCCATTTTTTAATAGTTGTTTAGTTTCACAATCTTTTCTAGTTTTTAAATTGTGAACCTGCTCATATGGACATTCTCTGTCATGTTTTACTTGCCAAGGACAGCACAAGAGAATCCAATACTCCTTTTAGCTATAATACCTTGGAATTAAACTGACTCTGACAAATGCAAACATTTTCCTGCACTGACAAAGGCCTTCACTAGTGAGTGGCGTGCTGGCCACATTGTCAGGAAGGCTAACCTTAGAAGCTATAAATTTCTAAGAGATCTGACGAAGCTGAGATGTTTTCAGGTGGTCTTCCTCAAGATCATTCAGATTGAAATATTTGAAAAGAACCCTCTAGAGACAACTCTTTTAAGAAAAAGCTCATCTAACAATGATGAAGGTGGGGCCAGAGAACTCTCAAAGCTGCCACCAAGACTGCAACTATTTAACATCCTGTTTTCGTCTTTCTCCAGCAGCCACCTCAGTAGTCCCAAGGCGCGTTCCTGCACACTTATTGCAGGATGCCATAGCCATTTCCGCATTTTGTGCAGCTATTTTTATTAGGTTGTGGACAATGTGCACACTGGTTTGTGAAGGGTTAACCCTCAGTTGTGCTGTTGATGTGCCCTGAGTCACAATATGTTTCCTTTGAAGCAAGGGTGCAGTGTTTCAAAAGACAATCACTATAATCCTATGCAGATTTTTCCTGACTAATGGATAGGAATTTTCAGTTGAATCTTTAAATGAGTTAGGACAGTGTAAGAGATGGATATAATGCTTAAATTTTTTCATTAATAGACATTTCAAATTTGAAAACGTTAGGAATTGTATGCATATCTGATTTATTGCTGTATGTGTTTCTTGAGTCATAAAGCTGCTGCAAAAGTTATATAATGCTTGCAAAAAATAGTGTGGTCTCTTTGTGAAACTAAATGAAATAAAGTATAAAGTTTGTGATACATTAAATCACAAACATAAATATGTACTTTATGGCCAGCTGTTATTTCTAAATGTGCACATTTTAAAATAGAAACATTTACCCAACGTGCTGATTAGCCATTTCCCAGTTCCAAAAGCCCAATTGCATTTAAGATGCAAAAGATTAAAATGCCTAAATAGATAAAGTTAATAGTTCATCTTCCTAAATGCTTTTATATGTTTTAAGTCTCACAGTTCCTTCCAACCCTGTACTCTCAAGGCTGGAGCTACTTTGATGTGGATTTGTGTTTTATGCACATGTTCTCATTGGAACAGAATCTGACTGCATCTCAGACACCCAGAAAAATGCTCTGCACACGAAGGGATGAAGGGACACCATGTGGCTCCATACTACTTTATGCTGTGCATGCGGGTTCTCAGAGAAAGTGAACTGTTTTTCCATTATAATTTCTCAAATATTCAACTTCATTTTGGCTAAAAATCATATCAGTTGCTAATGTTCCATTTCTCGATGATTTTACTCCTCCCCTGCATAAAAATTGGTCAAGGAGAACATGCAAGATTATGTTGATTCTAAAATACAGTTCCCCCAGGAGACCTTATTTGCTCATCCATATAACATCTCTATCTTTGTAGGTAGAGCAGAATTTGTAAATGCCTCCAGTCCTTTAGGACACGTTGGCAATTGGCAGTTCAAAAGTTCATATGATGCCATATGTCTGAATAATTTTTATCTACATCTAAAACAATACGGGACTGTCAAATAAAATCCTGCATGCAAACAAATGATGGAATGCAGGGGAACTCTCTGCTTTAGCCTTTTCTTCTTTGTCCGACAAGCTAATGCAATAAGGCCAATAATAAAAGGTTGTGTATTAGGCCTAAAGCCTGTGACAGATAAAAAGAAATGTTGGAAACCAATGAAGCTTTTGCACAATTAGATTTTTTGAGGCTATGCTGTAAGGATTGCCCAGAGCCTGTTCAGTCCTGATTGATGGTAAAATCATAGCTACATCATATTAGCTGTAGAGTTCACTGACAGGTTACTACAGATTAATATTGCCACTGCTGTTCACTTACCATCAAACCAGGAGAAATATGAATTGAGCTGTTCTTCTAACAAACCCCGCATATTAAAAGGTAAGGTGTTCTACTGAACAATCTCCCCCTGTCACTGAGGAAAGACACAAACAATGTCTATTTGAGAGATATGCAGATACCTTGCAGCATACTAATTAGTTCTCTGCTAAAACAGCCCCATCACATCAGGCTGGCTAACGACCCTTCATGTGAGCTTGTTCCTTCAGAGCTCTTGGCTACAGGATTGCAAACGACACCCTAAAACATGGAGCTGCAAACCTTGGTGATTTAAATGCTGGCTGCAAGGCAAATTGCGGTGACATAAATTTGGCCCATGTGTTTTGCATCGTGTGAATACGAAACAGGGGGAGGCCATGGAGCCGAGTTTTGTTTGCACTGGACTCTGGAGGTTTGGTGGACTATTTTCAGAGATGCTATTCATGACAAGGGAGGAGGAGCTTTTGCTTTACTTTAAAAATGTTGAAAATGCAAGAAATAAGCATGTTGCTCTCCTAATTAGATCGTGCTGATAATAATGACATCCTAAGATGAAAGCATTTTATCTTTTCGCCACCCAAAGCCTTGGATAAAAATTCAACAGTGAAACGAAAACAGGGCTCACTGTACAGTGTATGAAATGGAATGATTCTTCCTGATTAGGATATGTCAATAAGGAAGTACTGGAGTAAGAGAGGTATTTCATATCCTTCCTGTTGTGATGACAAGAGCCCCGGCCTGGCATCAGGCAGGAGGCCTGAAGCTTCGCCTCTTGGTCAAGGTGCTTGTCCTGTTAAGACTTGGAATGTGTGTGCGCGGTTGAACTAGGGGATCTCCAAGTTCTCTTTCAGCACTGTTATCCCACGTTGCTGGCCCCAGTGTTTTGTATCCTAGGCCATGTTTCTTTACGTGTGGCTGTTGGATTTCAGCATCAGCATTCCGTGATTCCCTGGGTGGCTGGTTAAAGATGCGGAGTCTGGCCCCACCCCATGTGGTTCAGGTGGCGTTCAATTTAAGAACCACTGTCATGAGGGATGGCAGTGACTTGCCTAAAGTCACTACAGACTTTGTCATTGTTTTCAAAAGAATGTGCAAAGAGCTAGAGAGTCAGCCAGACACTGGGGAAGAAGATAATACCTTCCTATAGATTTAAAGAGAATTGTTAATCTATTATTTAAATTTATATTATCTATTTGAAGAGAAAATGATGACCCTGGCAACAGTAACCCATAAGCTTCATCGCATTAGTGGACAGATGATAGACTGGGAGAAGATGTTTGCAATGCTTAAAACTGACTCTGACAAACAAAACCTGACACAATTCATATCTAGAATCTATAAAAAGCTCCTGCAAATTGACCAGAAATATATGCAACAGGAAACACCATAGAAATATATGCAAACAGTATGAAGCTCAAATGATGAACTGATGTTGGAAGTGGGGTTCAAATTCATTGATAATCAGAACAATTGGCTACTCCAGACACATGAGAATGTCAGAGCTGAGAAAACTGAGTAATGCCAAGTTTTTGCAAGGATGTGGGGCTGTGAAAACTCTTTCATTATTGAGGGAAGAGGAAATGAGTATGATTATTTCAGAAAGCAACCTGGCAGTCTGGATGAAATGAAGTATGAGTATGTCCTCAGACTAAGGTGATAAGGGGCCCTTTCTTACTCAGGGTAGCAGGGAAAGTCTGAGGTTCTGACATCGTTATTAATAGTGCCCTTTTCATTTCCCAGGATATTCTTGGGAAAATAAATTATATAGTCACCCTACTACTGCAATCCCCACTTCTGAACACATACCCCAGAGAAATTTTCACAAAGGGATCATGTATGCAAATGTCTTTTTAGCTTCGTTTGTGATAATGGAGAATCAAACTTGATGTTTTCTACCAGAGGAATGGATCAGTACACTGGGTTGTCACAGTCTGTGCAGCAGGTGGAGGCAATATTTTTATGTAAATATAGCAATGTGGGTAAATTTTTAAAGCAAAATTGTGAGTGATAAAGGAAGAATGATATTTAAAGTAAAATTCCATTTATCTAAATTTTAAAAACAAATGTAAAAATGTGTTGAGTAAAAAACAGTAGATACACGAAAATATGTGCACACATCAAAATATTGACTACTATGAGGGTGAGAAGAATGGGGATGAGGATCTGAGTGAGGAGGAAAAAAGTAAGGAAATATGAGAAGGATCTTTTGTGGAGTTATGTGATGATATGCTATGCAAAGAGGTGTAGGATTATTATAGACCTCTGCCCTTGAGGTCAAAAATGAAGGATAAAAGTGTGACTGTAATCTTAATTTCTGTCTCTGGGAAAGTAATGGAAAAATTTTTCTTCAAATCAAATACGATTGTGAGCAGGAAACAATAATTGCATAGATAAGAAGGCTTTTGAGTCTGTCCTGTATAACCTATTTACCAGGAAGATGGAAACTTTAGTCCAGATAATTCTACTGTCTAGTAATCTCCTGACTGATAACAGAGCCTCTGGCATTATCAATGAGTGACACAGATTTCACAGCAAAGAGTGTAGCAAATAGTATTTGCAAGGTATATGTTTGTAACTCTCTCCTACAACTTTCAATGGATTCTGCATTTCCTGTAAGATAAAGTTCAAGCTTCTTAGCTTGGCAACAAGGACCTATGTCTACCATCTGATATGAAATACCCTTTCCCATTTAATCTCCTAATTTCCCTACACTGATCCTTTGCTTTCCTGAAATGGTCCCCTGTCTTGTCACACCATGTGTCCTGCCTCATATGCCCTTCTATTCCTCCTCTTGTCTTAGTCTTCACTTCCAGAACTAGTTAAAAGTACAGACCTTCTATAAATCCTTCCTTTTCCAGCTCAGACCTGCGTGACTTTGGCTTTCTCCTTCATGCAGCTGTTGCAGTGCTACTTGAAATTATAATGATCTTTTTCATACATGTGCTTTCTCTGCAGGGTCTTTGTAATATACTCTCAACTCTCTTACAAATAGTCCTAAGCCTTTTAAAAAGTATTTTTGAACACACGTTTATTGACCCCTTCCTCACCCTGATATTACAGGAAGATAACAGTGATTCCTGGAATACTGTCCCTGACTTCAAAGGATCTTATAGTCCACGGGGAGATACGTCAATACCCAGGGAGAACTGAGAAATAAGAAAGTAAAAAACGTCAGGAGGTTATGTTAGGAGCTAGGCTAGAGTTGGGGAGAATGATGCGTGGAGGCTGCATGTGAGTCTCAGCAGCCTCCCCACTCCCATTTCAGATGGGACCTTCACCTTTTGTGCACACTGCTTTAAATCCAGGCGTGGCTTGTCACTATTCTCAGGAGGGTTAGACACAGAGAAGTTCTTCCGAATGGTCTGCTGGTGATAGTGACTATCACATCATAAAATAATTTCCCCACTACACAGCCAACACTCCTTTTTTTCTGCCTGGTGTATTCTAGGGATAAAATAGTTGTTGAGTGAATCTGAACTTTGCTGAGGGAAGTGTTAACTGATGACTGAAAACAGGAAGTGGTATCCTTAACTGATTCAGTATCATTGCCCTGAATCCCATGGTAGAAAAATTTGTCATTGGGTTGTATTGCTGTGTAAGATGGGAAGACAGTAAGTAATTTAAGAATCTCATATATAAAGATGTTTGGGATGGGGGTTTCATAGATGATTTTGTGATTTAATTGGATTATTGGGGACCCAGGATCTTTCTCCATTTCTACTTTGCCATGCTCAGCATGTTTTCTTTTCATCCTCAGACTTACTACATCTTGGACATAAGATGGACACCAAAGTCCTAGACTTCACACAGTCACAAAGTTGTGTTCAAAAGCAGGGTGGTAAAGAAGTCTTCTTTCCAAGGTCACTCTTTGCTTGTCAGAGAAGGACATATATCCCAGAATCCTCTGGGGCTTCTGCTTACATCACATGGACCAGAACTGGGTCCCATGGCCATCACATGCCACAAAGGGTATTGGCTGTTTTAGTGCTATACAGGAAGCAGGCTTGTTAGTATGAGAGAAAGGGGAGGGGACTTGTGGTAGAGCAGGCAACCAACAGAGTTTTCCGTAGGACACAAATGTATTGGGTATTCAAGAAACTGTGGACCTTTTCTGCAATTTCATGCCACCCCCTTGTGGATTAAAATCATGTTCATGTGGATAGGTTCTCACTATGTCAGACCTGGAGTCAAGCCTCTTCTTTGCTGGGCAATGAGGAGTTTCTTTCATTTCATTTGTTCTTTCATTCATTTTTCTGATTACTCATTTGTAATATATTTACTGAGCATCTAGCAAATGTTCTGAAGTTTGTTTGTACTTTAAGCCCCTTTGGCGGCCAGATGAAACCTAAGGATGCCTACTCAGAATGTTTTTTAAAGCATTCGATAAAATACACAGGATTACAAGAAAGTCAATTACATTGAAATACAGTTTACCATTGGATCCTGTGGCCAAATCCTGTGCTGATGCCAGGCTATAAAAGATCAGGAATTACAGGAGGAACATTGTCCTCATGCAGCTTAGGACCCAGTGGAGGAGCCCACTGAGCAGGAGGCAAGTGAAGGCTCCAATAAGAGAGGCCTGGGGTGCCTAGGAGCACTCATGAGGGCACGGGGCTCCATCTGGGTGAAGGTTGAAGGAAAAGAGATTCCAGAGTATCTAAGAAGGGATCCAAAGGAATTCACCAGGAAAGAGGGAGTAGGAAGATAGTAGTGGTGAGAAAGAAAAGTAAGCAAAAGGAATATTGAAGAGTTTGGAGAACCGTTCTAGTTCAGTGTTTCTGGAGTGTAGAGGCAAAAGGGGTGCTGAGTTTCTGGGCAAAGATGAACCCAGGACAAAACACTCCTGAGTCTGCTGCTGTGTTGAATGAGTTTATTGTACAGGCAGCTTTGCCCAGTAAAGGCAAGTGACAAGCCTGTAGTGACCTTGTTGGGTTCTGCTCACTGTTGCACCTGCAGTCTTGAGCACAGTGCTGCATTAAATAATGGTTACATGAAGGAAGCACAAGTCCTATGGGTTTCTCATTCCTAGGCCAGCATGTTATAATGCATTTTGTGAGGACTCACGGCTGTGTATGAGAGCATGCTCAGTCAGTTCCTAAAACAGAATCTTCTACAACTCTCAATCCTCTCCACTTCCATATTCCTGGCTTCAAGTGGCTGCCCCACCCTTCCATCTTTGGCCAAAATGTCAAGTTCTTGGCTGCGTCTGTGGGAGTAAGGCCTATGGGTGTGAATGGAGCCCAAGTATTGAGGCTCACCCAGGAACACGTAGGAGGCTGTGGCCACTTGTCACCATGGCCACCATGCAGATTCAGGGCTCTCACCCCACTCTGTCACCGGGCTTCACAGAGCCCAGTGGCTGTTCCCATGATCTTCTGGTTTCCTTTAAAGATACAAGAGTCATGCCCTAGGTTTCTGGGGTTTTCTTGGTCCCTTCTAACAAAAATCCCCACCGACAATCCCCAGCATTCACAAAAACATGGCTTGCAATGTACCCTACACATTGATATGCATCTGTTTCCCAATGTTTAAGGAATGAGATAAGGATGGATCGAGCACCCAATGGGAATAGGGAACGTGGGTATTCCCTGAGAAGAGATAATAACTAGTCAGATGTTAGAGCCGCAAGGGAACTTAGAATGTGGCTAGCCCAACCCTTTCCCCTCACTGAGGCCCATTTACCATTGAAATGAAAGGGTTGAACTTCGTTATGTCAACTGTGGCCTTGAATAGGGTGGTAGAAGTTAATTAAGTTGTCTAAACTCTCAGAATTTAGCAACTATAACACTAAGATGAATGGTTTGGAATATATGTCTTTGAAAGTCCTGGCTAAGCATAAATTCTATGATTTTTTAATCATATCAGATACTTTCTCTATACATAGGTCTATCTTTCACCAGAAATGTAGCCTTCTTTTTTCTTTCTAAGAGAGATTGACATATAGCTAAAATTTAAAATTGATCCACTTTTTGTCATATGGACATGATTTTGTTATGGTTATCCTATGATTCATGAGTCAATTTGCAGCACAAATCTCAGATGATATAAGTGAATTATTCACATTTCACAGTGGTAACATAGTAGTTTTTCATTTCCCATGTCAGTTAAAATATCTCCTATATTCTATGTTCTATATTTTTAAAAAACCTAGGAACGTGTACATATTCTCTGTTTTGGAATATGTTTGAGAACTTGGCACCATGAACAATGTGTTTGCGAGAAAGAACTGAACCAAGTAAATTTCACCTAACCTGGTATTCTCTATTCCAGGAGCTCAGAAATGTCATTCTGACTGATAGGAAGATCCTAATGTCAGTAGCCTCTTGATTTGGTTTAATTGGAGCCTCAGCTCATCAGTTAACTTCACTGTGTCTGATCTTTCACTCGTAAAATGAGAGATAACCTATCTGACAGCCAGATAAAGAGGAATAAAGTTTGCAAAGCACTTAAGACATCTACAGAATGAATTGAAGAGAAAAAGATAATAATCCACTTGGATTATTCTTTGATGACATGGCAGATTGGCCTGATGACATAATTTATAGGCCTCTTTCTTTGTCCACAAAAGGACCTTAGGCTCTGTGACTATGTTTCCTTGGAACGGTACTAATTTTTGGCATGTGTCAGGCCCTGACCATGACCTAGATTTTGAACAGAAGATCCAATGAGGCCAGATTAGACCACTAAAATTCTCCTGCATCATTTTTTCCTCTTATACTACAGCACATACATATTTAAAAGAGAAAAACATGAAAAAAGACATCTCTAAATCAAAAATACATTTGAAAACTTTGTCCAGGAATCCTTGCAAATGGGCACCGAAAGTCAACAAGGCAAGCTGTCTTTTTGTAAGACAACTTATAAAGTGTCCATGGGAAAATGTAGTAGTTCTACAAAAAGGAATCTTATAGAAAAGTCAGGCGTATAAGTATGGATTTCCAAAGTATGAATGTCATTGAGTAAAACAGTGCAAAAATTCTAGAAGTTTCTAATTTGGTTTTGACTGTGGAATTTGCCTTTGCCTGGAACAAGATACTCAGCTGTTTTACAATAGGGTCTTTTGCCTCCTAGCAACACAAAGACAGTGTGTGCCTTAAATAGCAAGGCTATTTTCAAGGGCTGCATCTCTTGGTTGTCTACAGTTTCAATAATATTTTCTGGAGTCGTAATTCATATTGCATAGCAGTTATCTATTTTATTGTTTGCTTATTCAAAATTTTGACCTAGCAATAAATTCTTACGGATTTTATTTTTTCATGCATTAAGTTTAATTGGAGCACAGGACTTCCATTTTGGGGTTCTGGTATTCTTTAAAAACATCATTGGTCTTTAAACTGAAAGGTTTGATGGAATATTAAATTTGATGAATCATAGCAAGTGTCTGTGTTTGTTAGCTTTTATAGACCGTATTAAAGTATTCATTAATAAAGTCACACTACATTGCATTGAGTGGGTTCTAAAAGGTTAATGACTTGATGCAGGCTGGTGTGCTTACTGTTTGAGGGTGGCTTGTGGCGAACTTAGTTCACTTCAAAATTGGAATACAAAATAAAGATCATAATTTTAATCTCAAAGTCCAGAAATTTCTTGGTCCCCTTCCTCTTTTCCTCCTCCTTTCTCTTCTTCAACCATCACCAAAAATCTTGCTCACTCAGATGCAAGTGGTTTGAAGCCACTGGCTAGTTAGCTTCAAGATAACTCTGGAGGGACGGCAGCATCACCAGAGAAGTCACCCTCCCTCCTGACTGCTCCTACAGTGACCCTCCAGCAAGCAGACACTGACTCAACTATGAATCACCCATTTTGAAACAAGAGCTGTTATTGGAGAAGTATGTTGTTAACTGTTTGATTTTTTTCCTTGGAGACTCTGTTGTGGAAGACAAAATATTTGCAACCTTCAAATAAGAGTAACTTATACAGCACCTATTACAAGATCACTTGTGTAAAGGAACCCATCACATATTTGTTGACTGACTGAATTCAAGACTCAGGGAGGCACATTCTCCTGTTCTGTGGTTAGAAGCATTTGGAGTAATTATTGCATATAGATTGCTTACCCCAGAGATTTTTTGAGTCAAACTTTTATGTGTCAGAAACAGTGTTAATTTAAGCCAGACTGGGATTGTGTGGTTGCTTTAAAAAATTGCTAAATTGTTCAATTCCTTAATATTAAGTAAAGGCTCTACAGATACTTAATGAAAATCCATGAAATCTATATCCTTCTCAGAGGAAACCTTCTCTTCACAAAGTCAAGTGTGAAGGTAAATTTCTCTTAAAAAGAGACTTGTCCAGTGGCTTGATTCTGTTGGGAGTTGTTAGTAAAATAAATGACTCAAATTTGTTTTGTGCAAGAAACAAATCAAAGCATTATCGGGGCTGAGGGGGGCGGGGGTGCTGGGCTGACCTGCAGTAGCTTAACCATTTCCTGAGCAACTGGAAGCTGCTAGATTGGATGGGTGATAGTTCCCGTGCTAGTCATTGTGGAGAGAAAAATAAAAGTTCATAAAAAACAGGCCACCAAGGGTTATATGGCTGCAATTGTTTCCAGGCTGAAACAACTTTGTATCTGTTTATTATTGTCAGTATCTTGTTATATTGTTCTTTCAGAATCAATAAAAGCTAAACTCCCTTCATGGTTTTACTACTAAACTTTCCTGGAAGGATGTGTAACGCTGAAAGTCAAGAATGGCAAAACGGGAAAGCAGGCAGAATGAATGATGATGAGTAAAACGTAAACCCACTTTAGTTAACGGCCTTTTTCTGAAAGTTTTTCTATTAATGTAAAACATATGGAAAGATTCTTGGTATTTTTGTTTGCATTTTTAAAATTAATGTGTGAGGTAATCTTTTCTTCAGAGGAAAGAAAAGAACAAATACACACAGTAGCGATATTTTTATTTTTATTAAGAAAGGCTATTTTCAGAAGATTCTTTACTCTCAACTTTTCCACACTTGTAAGAGGCCCTTACTGGCAGTCACTGTTGCGGGAGGTTGAATTTATCCTGTTTAATAGTTGTTGTTATATTGAGTGAGAAGGCGGTTTTATTAAAACTATTTTAACAAGCATAATCATTTGCATTTTTCCCCTGCTCTATGTTACTCATCCATATCTATTTATGGCTGAGCACAATAATCACTCTTAAGAATCTAATGCTGGCCGGGCGCGGTGGCTCAAGCCTGTAATCCCAGCACTTTGGGAGGCCGAGACGGGCGGATCACGAGGTCAGGAGATCGAGACCATACTGGCTAACACAGTGAAACCCCGTCTCTACTAAAAAAAAAAAAAACACAAAAAACTAGCCGGGCGAGGTGGCGGGCGCCTGTAGTCCCAGCTACTCGGGAGGCTGAGGCAGGAGAATGGCTAAACCCGGGAGGCGGAGCTTGCAGTGAGCTGAGATCCGGCCACTGCACTCCAGCCTGGGCGACAGAGCGAGACTCCATCTCAAAAAAAAAAAAAAAGAATCTAATGCTTCTTGATGATTGGAATTCCCAGAAATAACTTTCACCAGCGATGGAGTCCAAGGCTGGACAGAGTTCTGCTACAGTTGTGGTGTGCTGGTAAATATTTCACAGCCAGTTCCTGGGAGTGGGGATAGGGAGAGGAAGCATTTGCCAGTGTTCAAGGTGTAAAAACTCACATCATAGCAGATTTGAAACTACCAACCTTCTATTGCTGAATAAGGCATTGGGAAAACATGCACACATTGGCCCTTGCCAGCTAGTTATGCGTTGGCTTGAGTATGTTATTGTAGACTCCCCACCAACTTAAGTGATTATGAGTCTATGATTATTTAACAGATTGGAAAAGGAGAGCTCTGTTGGTTTCTTTATTTTTTTTTTACCTAAAAGTTATGAAAACAATTGTATTTAAATATTGTCCTTGGGTATCAATATGTGCTGACCTTACCCAAGCACTGCAAGAGACTAGTTCTCGCACATTTCTTTTTCTAAAAATTCTTGGTTGTAACAGAATGTTCTAGGTAAAAAATTCTCTCCATGGGGAAAAATAGAATAGTAAATTATTATTTTTTTTCCCAGCTTTATTGAGGTATGATTGATAAATAAAAATTGTATGTATTTAGAGGATGTAATGTGATGTTTTGATATATGTATACAATGTGAAATAATTACCACAATCAAGCTAATTAACACATACATCATCTCCCATCATTACCTTGTGTGTGTGTGTTTGTGTGTGATGAGAAAATTTGAAATCTACTCTCAGCAAATTTCAAGTATGTAATATATTATTATTAACTATAGTCAACAAGCTATACATTAAGTTTCCAATACTTAACTCACCTTATAGCTGAAGGTTTGTACCCTTTGACCAATATCTTCCCAGTTCCTCCACCCCTCAGCCCCTGGTAGTGAACATTCTACTTTCTGTTACTATAAGTTTGACTTTTTTTTTAGATTCCACATATAAGTGAAATCATCTGGTATTTGTCTTTCTGTGCCTGGCTTATTCTACTTAGCATAATGTCCTCAAAGTTCATCCATGTTGTTGCAAATGGCAGGATTTCCTTCTTTTTTTCAGGTTGAGTAATAGTAGAATGGTAAATTGTAGTGGGTGATCCAGCTCTATAATTTTAAAAGGTTTATTTTTTAAGATATGGTCTCATTACTGAAATCAGAGTATCTGTAGAATGGGGAAGCTTTGAAGGACCCATTCATAAGGTCAATAAAAAATGATGGGCCACTGATGTCTCTAGATCTTTTATAGACAAACAGAAAAAAGGGACTATCATAATATATGTATATGATATATATCACATATATCATATATATGGCTATATGATTAATCATATCTCTAAAGTACTTTTAAAAAGTTATATAGAGTAAAGCTTATCATTTGCAGCTGTTAAAGAGGAATGCCTGCAATGTGAGCAGCCCAGTTTGAAGATAATGGATTTATGAGTTGCAGGAAGCCAAATGTGTGATCGCTTGGGCCAGAATCTGTTAAGTATCATGTTGCTATTTCTCCCCTTTCTTCCCCATCTTAGGTCACATCTCAAATATGAACATCACCCAGAGGTTACCCAGGTGATCCCAGGCCATCCTGGGTATGCAGCTGTGCAGAACTTGATCTTGAAGGACAGATGGCACTGGGGGGGATTCTTTTATACCTTGCACTGACCAGGGCTAAGTTTCTGACATTTCTGTCTGCAGACAACAAAAGGCTTTCATCATGAGCTGCTTTCTGATGCGTGCTTAAAACCAAGTTGAACGCATTAAAAGGGCGAAGAAGCAGAAATCTACTCACTGTGCTCTGTGAAGAATTAAATTTTGGTGAGAGCTGAAGGAAGGAGAAATAGATTTTTAAAAACCTTTATGCTCTCTCCAAAAAATTGGATTTAATGTGTATTTTGGGCTAATTCTAATTCTCCATTACACATTAAATTCCAATACACATTAAATCCTATATTTTCTTTAAAAATAGACATTTTAAATAAAATGTTTAATACAAATTACGTTTAGCTGAGTTTAATCGCCCTTTCTGATTTGAATAATATTATGATTCTTGCAAGCCCAAACTTTCCCTTAGCAAAATTTAATGTCACTGGGATGTGGTATGCTTTCATGAATTCCCCTCCAAATTTTTCTTTTTTCAGCTAGAATATTTTCTCAGACCTCCTTCTCTCTAATGTTACTAAAATCCTTTGAAATATTATCTGATTTCAGAACTAAGACTTAACCATGTCCTTTTCAGAAAACTTAAAATAACTCTTATATCCTTTTAATTTAGTACTTTACTCCACCATATATCCACACCAGTCCTTCTGACTCATCGTATTTCTGAAAAGTACAAAGCAACATTTCTGAAATTTAGTTGTTAACAGTATTACATAGAGGCTATATGACTGAGTGAAAAAAATAGTATTATAATAACTAACATTGCTTGAGTTACACGTCTGTCCAGGAATTATTCTAAGTGCCTTATGTGCATTTCTCATGTAATTATCACAGTAATCTGGAAGAGATAGGTCATATTCTTATTATCAACCTTATTTTCCAGGTGATAAAGCTAGGCACAGATAAATCATGAGACTTTGTAAGATCACAAGACAATTCAGTAAAGGAATGATTCGAACTAAGGTTGTCTGGTTGGATCGTTCACATTTTTATCCACTTTGCCATGCTTCTCAGAGTGATCTTACCATTTGTTTTGAAAGCTCTATTCAAGGCAGTGTGTAGAGTGGATAGGACACTGGACCAAAGACCAGAAGATGGGCCCTTAACCTGATTTTTTTCATGAATTGGTTGTGTAAACTTGGACAAATCAACATTTCTTTAAAAAAAGGTAGGCAGAATTCATTACATTAAGTCCTTTTATAAGCATCTTATTTATTTTCAATAAATAATGCTATCAGTGGGAGGCCATCTAAGCAGAGCCTTTAAGATCAATATTGAATACAGATTCTAGGGTGATACATTGTGGTTGACACAGGGCTGTGGTTGATGCAGGGCCCCTGGGTTGAGTCCCTTCTCTTCCTCTTACCAGATGTGAGATGGAGCCAAGTTAATCACACTGCCAGAGCTTCTGTTTCCTCATCTGTAAAATTCAGATAATAAAAAACGTTCACCTGAGAGAGTTATTGAGGATAGATGAAGAGTGACCTTAAAACACTTAGCACAGCATCCATATACTTTGCTGTGTGATCCTGTGAGGCTACCATTACCAGCTCCATTATACGAGTGAATAAACTGAGGCCTAGAGAAGTTAAACAACTTGTCCAAAGTCATCCATCTTGTAAGTGGTGGAGTCAGCATCCTAACTCAGGCAGATGAGCTTTCAATGAACACACCGTCTTTCTCCCAGGACAAGGAGGAAACTTTATGTTATCTATTACCTGAGCTAACTGTTCGTTTTCCAGGATATCCTCCACTTCCCACAATTCAGTAGCCAAAGGATTGAACTGATACCTTCAGAAGACTTCCTGGATTCCCTCTCCAAGACCCACAATCCACTATGATTGGATAAGGCCTACCCTCTATTTGATCAGTGCTGTATACATACATACACACATGCACACACATTCTCACACTCACGAAGTCTTGGTTTCCTTTTCTAAAAAGCAAAAGAGGGTAAAGGAATGCCCTCCCAAGCCTCTTTCTAATTTTCAAGTTCCAGCCTCCCGGCACTACCCTACATCCCATATGCCCACGTAGATAAACTTGTTTTAATAAAAGCTAACTTCCGATTTAGCACACAGTATTAAGAATTAAAGTTGGATGAAGCTATTACTGTTAGGAATAGCCTCGGGCTATTTTTCAATTCACTTATGTCGTACATCAAATGATTATGAAAATCAAATGCTGTATCCAGGAAAATAGAACATGAAAAGACAGGAATAATGTGTGTCTTTAGGACACACATTTGAACACAAAAGAATTAGGGCCCAGATATCACTATATGTCAAGTGTGAATTTATTTCTATAAAAGGCTTCAGAACTCTCTAAGCTTTGCATTGTCTGAAGAGTGCTACAAAGCGGTCTGTGACTTGTAGTGCTTGCATCCAGATCTTTGAAAATGTTTTTTCTTCTTAATCAAGTTAGGATATTGGATTTCCAGAAGAGTAGGATCTCTGTATTTTGATACTTGCCTGATTTCTTAAAGCTCCTAAAGGTGCCTTTTGACTTTCTAATTGATTCTAACAAACACATGGCTTCAGTCTATCTGGCTTCCCCTTTGTCTAAGAACACTGACATTAGGAGTTCCCAATTGTCACCTCTATGTGGACACCTTCCATCCAGAAACCGTGTTGAGTTTTCAGGTTTCACAATGATGCTGATTTCAGTCAGCACTGCTGGAAATGAGGGTCTTTTCAAAAATACTTCAGCTTCCCAGTTATTCCTACCTTTGTCCCTTCAGTCCTCAACATCCTGTGGGGCAAAACTAGAGAGCTGCATTGTTTCTGTGTGAGGTGAACCTGCGTCCACAGAGGAGCAGCACCCATGTTCCCAACTCATGACCTGTGTAATTTATTTCTAGCAAAGCTCCATCCTTAATTCACTGTTATCTTGTCATTCTGGCATCCTCCTTCCCTCTGTGCTATGCATGTTGGGGTCAGTGAGGTGAGCAATGACCCAGAGAGGGGCATCTTTAGCATGGCAAAGTCCTTAGGATGAGCTGAAGATTCCTATCTTCACTGAAGTTTTCCAGTTTTTAATTCTCATCTTTCATTTTGTGATGCTTGATAAAGAAAACAAAATAGTATGAGTTGGTAAATGTTAACACGTGCTGCAAATACAAAAGCAGGTTATTCTGTCATTGATAACGGAAGAAAATGTGCAATAATAGTATTTAATTTGCACTCGTAGGTAAGAGCCTTCATTGCAACGCAAAATCTGATTTTTGTTTGTGACCAGCATGAATGCTGACCTCTGCCCTTTGAATGATCTTTCTGTCTCCCAGAAAGTTCATGAAAAGGTCATGGAGCTGTGCTGACTTCCTCTGTGTGTGCATGGATGTGTCTTTGCTATTGATCTGGGAAAAGACCATTCTGTGGTTTTGTTCATTTTGTTTTTAATGGAAACCTAATCAGTAATTATAAAATGTTTCTAGTGGAATTCACGCCTGAGGAAGTGAAGAAAGCTAACCTCATTTCATGCTGATTTTTTAACCTTTGTCATAACTCCCAATTAAATGCATTTCTTGAATCCTTAACAAAGCACAATATGGCACTTACTGGTCACAAGTTCAAAGCAGGAGAGAGAAAAAAATGGCTTAATAGCCGGAAATAAAAACATCAGTGAATTTTTCTTATGGATTCCTTCATGTCAAATTCATATCATGAGTGACTCGCAGTTTTCCCTTTAGATCATCTTGGCATCATCGAGGAGCAAAAATAAAAATGATTTCTAGTGTATTCTTGAGGTGATTCCTTCTTTTGATGCTGCCTGTCACCGTAAAAAGGGTTATGAATCTCTGGAAACCTGCTGTACTGTCGGCAGCATAGGCACCAGTTTTCAAATCAGACTGCAGTAACTGGAGCAGTTGGAGGGTTTTAAATCTCTACGAGAAAACTATTGCCATTTACAAACAACAAAGATTGTACTGAAATGGTGAAAGATGCACTTGCGTCATATTTAGAATGATTGTGTGTGGGAGGATGTAACAATACTTTTCAGGACTGTAAGCCATACGTATATTCATATCTTGTGCTATTTATCTTGTAGATATACAGCGCTGGAAGTTCTCTGCTGCTAGCTGTTAGGCTCATAGCATTGAGGAGGAAAGATCCCAAGGCTTGTCACTGCCGTATATCACTGCAGCTGTGCCCTTTGATTACACTGGGGCGCCACCAGTCATTAATAACAGGGAAAGCTTTTTGTCTGGCAAATGCATCGCTGTACAGTCTTTTCTTAACACCTAGACATCTTGGTGCGGTAGCAAAGGTAAATTAAAGATGAAGCTTGTTTATTTTACAGTCACACTTGTGAAAATAGAGGTGGCCTTTCCAGAACCATTCAGGAAAATGTATTTTTCCCTTGCCTTATAAAATTGAAACATTTTCATATTTTGCATTTGCTGAAGGGAATCCTGTCATTAAGTCTCACTCAAACAAACAATTTGAGCACAATGTAATTATGATTTTAATTCCATCACTGTCACACTAATTTGGCTACCAGAGGGTTACAAAACAAGCTATCATCCAAGACAACAATTACTGTATAGACTTAAAAACCCAAATGTGTTAATGGTTGAAGATTCTTGAAGAGTATAATGTGAATGAAACTTGCATAGGATGTTTTCCAATGTGGAAAAAACAACACAGTCAAACTTGATGCTTACTGAATGTGTGGATTTGAAAGGCTGATGCCAGAAGCTCGTTTTTCAGGCAGTAGTGCTTTCCTTCAAAAGTAATCCCAGAGCTGACCAATTTCTGAGAAGTCTGATCCACAGTAAACTAACTCACAAGAAATGGGTTTATAAATGCCACCTCCCTATATCAAATGTTGTACTTTTTTTTTTTTTTTTTTTTTTTGAGATAGGCTTTCTCACCCAGTCTGGAGTGCAGTGGTGCAATCACACAGCTTGCTGCAGCCACAAATCTGATCTCAAGGGATCCTCCCACCTCAGCTCCTGAGTAGCTGGTATTACAGGTGCACACCACAGTGTTCATTTTTAAGGCAAATGACACTGACTTCCCTAGGATGTTCATTATATAAAGTTTATTTTAAAATAATGTTAGGGAAAGAGGCAGTCTATTTAGAGAACATTATTAAGGAATTCAGAGTACAGAATAGGTACTCATGTACAGAGCACAGAGTACAGAATAGGACAAAACATCATGATTGGCATATACAAATTACCAAAGTATTTACTAAAGTTTGACAACACTATTAATTTTTAAAACTGCCGGGATAATCATTCTAAAGTATGAATTAAATCCCATCATTGCCTCTACATAAAGTTGCTCAGCAGTGTTCCAGTGTCTACAGGATCTGACACCTGCCTCCTCTTCCAAACCTATCTCTGTCCTCAATCCTACTCACAACCAAATTCTGCCCCTTCTGTGAGAATGCTACTCCCTCCCTGAGGGTTCCTCCTTACCCCTCAAGACTTGACTCAAATGTGAAGACTCCGGCCCTCAACCCAAGCATTCAGGCACTCTTTACTCCATTCTCCCACAGGACCTTATTTATACCATGAGGATACCATTTATTACAATGACCTCTAAGGGATTTTTGTTTGTTTACTTTTATATTTTTATTTACCCTAAAGCCCAAAGTGTTTTATTCATCTTTGTCTCTTCAGCACCTAAGGTAGCCCTTGGTGCATACACACAGTGGGCGTGCAGAAACATTTAAGGATGAATAAATTCCTCATAATGGAAGATAATACCTGGCTTGAGACCAGGACCAGATATAATTTAGGAGCAAATTACAAATCCTAAATTTGCTTTATCAGCGCAGAGAAGACTAAGGGGGGTTTGAAATTAATAACAATATTAATAGTCATAATATTCACCAATATTTAGAAAGTGTTTACCATGCTCATGGCCTTCTACATGCGTGAACTCATTTGGTCCTATAAGAACTCCATGAGGGAGGAACTATTATTTCCTCCGTGTGGTAACCGAGTCTCTGCAGGCTGGGGAGCTCATCCACAGTGAACAGCTCTTTAGGAGTGGAACTGGGATGCAGAGCCAGGGCTGTCTGCCCCCAGAGCCCCTCCTCCAGCAGTCCCCTGCAGCCACCGTGCTGTCTGTGACTGCCTTGCTACTCTCCAGACAGAATGGAATGGGCATTGAGAAGCTGTTTCCCTGAAGTCTGCCCACTGTTGGTCCCAGCCAGGTCCATGCCTGTTGAGAACAGCTCTAGTATTTTTGCCCCACTCACAACTGTCTCACAAGTTTCCCTAACACTCTGCTTCCCTGGCCCTAGCCCTTGCAGTAAACCCTCAGACTTTATTCTGCCACACTGGTTTGGCCACAGGCTTCCCCTATAACTGCCTGGTTCACAAAAGCAGCATCACGTCTTGGTTAAGACAAAGCTCTGCTACCAGACTGCTTGGCTATGCAACATAGCTGCCTGACAAGTTACTTAATGTCTCTGTGTCTCAAGATTAAATGAGCTAGTGCTTCACAGGTACTTAGAACCATGCCTGGCACATAGTAAATATTATGAA
The DNA here is from genome assembly GCF_000951035.1 of Colobus angolensis palliatus. Taxonomy (NCBI): domain Eukaryota; kingdom Metazoa; phylum Chordata; class Mammalia; order Primates; family Cercopithecidae; genus Colobus; species Colobus angolensis. The sequence goes on from NW_012115422.1 coordinate 3,401,617, forward strand.
TGTTTGTTATATAAGGTGCAAATCCTCTGGATCATGTCGTTTTCTATTGTTCCAGGTAAATATTTCATCCAGTGGAGTCTCATCCATCCCTTACTTCTTTTAGATGCCCCACAGAGGCTGTCACCAACTTGAATGTCTTTGTCAGGACACTGTCTACCTTCCAATATGTTATAATTTCTTTCATTCTTAAATAATGCTTGCTTTGGGGCCAGTACTGTGCTAAGTGCTACAGGACAAGAACATATGAGTAGCACAGTCTTTGTCCTCAGGGGGCTTAAGAGTGGTCAACAAGCAAAACAAAATAGAAAACACTGTCTCTGTCCTGTGGCATGCTGGGAGTTTCCAACAGGGAAGGGAGAACGAGTATAAGCATGTAGGGTGCGGGGAGTAGGGACTTGAGGGTACCACGGAGGCCTCAAGGCTGGCCCTTTCATGGGAAAAGCCAGCAGTTTAATCTGCCAGTGCCAGAGGCTCGGCAAACTCAGCTATGACCTGGGCAGGGTCACTATCCAAGGGTTCTGGGCTAAAAGCGTGGGGACCTCAGGTGGGGATGGAGCAGTCCTGGAGTCAGGTAAGATGCTTCAGTGGAAATCACAGAGGTCTGCTGAGGTCAGCAAAAGCTGATGTCTCCCCAGAATCTCTCCTGCTTCAGCCTGCTTGGTGCCTATGCTGTGACTGACTGTTTAAACCAGCCCTGGGGAAGACTGTGGGAGGAAGTAGGAAGGTTTGAGGGTCCTGTCTAATCCGTAATCAACCCTGCGCTGTAATCTTTGCAAAGACCTTGAGGAGAAACCAAATGTTAAGACAGAAGACCCATCAGAGAACCAAACGCACAAGATGGGAATTGAGTGAAGAGGCTGCACCTTATAGGCATCAGGAGGTTCCTGAGTCTCCATTCACCCTGATTCCTAGTGAGGCTGGACCTGCCAGCCAGTTCCAGGTCCTGTGCCTGCTGGAGAAGCTCCCCAGATGTGAAGGAGATCTGGTTCTTATTGGCCCCCACCATGGTGGGACTGGGCCTAAAGAAGGCACAGCACAGGTCATGGCCTTTTAGATCCCATCAAGGAGAAACAATGTGTTCCCCAAATAGGATTCATGATAGATTTCCAAATAAGAACAGTAGAAGCTTCCCAAAGCCAGGGGCTTACGTTTTAGAGCAGAGATTTCTTCTTCTTGGTGGTGATCACAGAGAGAGTGGCAATAAGATAGGCCTGGTAAGATGTTAGTACTCTTATGACTTCAGCAGATGGAGCTGGGAAGGAACACAATCCCTGTGGACAAAAAGGAGAGAGCAAAGATATGGGGGTGGGAAAGCACACAGTGAAGGGGAGATTTACTTAGAAGAATTCAGGCCTAGAAGCTGGGGAAATTGTGCCATAAAGTTGGCACTGTTCTTGAGAATAATTGCATAATTTTCTCTTTCTGGAGATGATCTGGACCTGTTCTTAATCTCCAGAGGAATTCACTGCTTATGTATCCCTTCTTGACTCCAACCCCCTGTCAGTAACTGAGATTCAGTGTGTCCATGGTCCTCAATAAGGGAGGAGGTGCAGTGGTGTGGTGGGGCAGACATCAGCACTGATGAGTGGAGATTCTACTTTGAAAAGGTTTTATTCCACTGCAACCCCAGATGGCAATCAGTCATTTCCTGCTCTCAAGAAGAACAACCACTGGATGCTGGAACTCAGTTTTGGTCAAACATAGGATTGTGCTGGATAGTATTTAAGATTCCTTCTGGGCTCGGATTCCAGGACTCTCTTCTCAAGGCTTGTTCATGCTGGCAAGGTCATCTCCAAGTAGATAAGATTTAAGGGAGCTAGGAATGTTTTGATTCAACTAGAAGAGTAGCTGCCACTTTTTCCATCTCACAATAGAATATTGATATTAGCCACCTTGAGGATGAATTATAAATCATTCCAAAAACTATGAATTATATATTTATTGTGTACATGGAATAATATAAATGGGTATGACATATCCCTTACACTGAGGGACTCACAATGTGGTGAGGCTAATATTTAAACACACAAATAGATGTGGCAATGTAACACAGTGGTTGAGAAGGTGGGCCCCAGACAGCATTACATTGCTAAATATTTAACAATAACAATTGTTGATCTGAAAGAGAATGGTGGGGTGGGGAGGGAATGCTGGTGTGTAGTTCATGCCTATTTCCATGGTGTAAATACTCTCACTATAGCTTATTTCAAGCTACCAACTTGACATCACTGAATGGAGAGTTAGAAAGAGATCCTAATAATAGACTCTCTGAGGCTGGTATGAACTGGCTCTGGTGATAACCTATCTGGTCTTGAGTCTTAACTCTGACATGTACTAGTGTGGTCCCAGGTTTGTAACTCCTTTATCCTTTAGCATCATCTGAAAAGTGGGATGTTAGTGGTGCTTTTTCATAAGTTCATTTGAGGGTTCCGTATAAAGTACTTAGAACAGTGTCTGGTGCATAGTCTCGGTAAGCATGAATGTAGTTATTATGATTAAATACAAAGAGGATGGAGAGATGGTTACCAGTTGGGGGATTCCAGGACTTAAGAAGGGGTAAATTTTTCTACAGGTGGGGATGGTGGGGATTGTTCCCCATCTCAAGGGTTGGGGGACAGCATGGCAAAGCCAAGCAGGTAAGAAAGTACCAATAATGTTTGGAAAACTCCTTGTAGCTCAGTTTGGCCTGGATATAGGTTTGCCTTTTGGGGGAGATTATGTGCTTAGGAATTAGGGTGGACCACATTGCAGGGGTCTTGAATGCAGCAAGATCAGACTTACTATAGGGGACAGTGAGGAGCCACTGCCTATTTAGAGACAGCAGAGTGACATGAGGCCTGGTATTCCCAACAAAACTTCTTTAAGCTGAGGGTGACATGAATGTCCAAGTGATGTGAGGTGACTGCTTCAAATTACCCCTTGGGAATTCAGACTTACTCTATGATTTAAAACTAGTATTGACTGGCTACAGCCAAGTCTGGCATACAACTAAGGAACATCAAGGCAAACTCTGGGTTCAATACAGTGTTCGGGACTCCAATTGGGCCAATGAAAGTTGTCAAATGGGTATATCTTCCATAATCATTAACTCACATTAATGAAATTTCCTATCAAGTAGATGCTCCGTAGATGTATGATCTCACTGAGTGGAATCATAGGTTCACAGAAACTCTTAATACAAAACAAATTGCTGCCCTTTAGAAATGACTTGCAAATAGAACTTCTGCAAATAATACAGGAGAGGAGAAGAGTATCACTTTCTACAGAGCTGACTGAAGGAAAAATTACTCAGTTGATATTGTTTTCCAGAATGTCACCCCTTCAGAAAACACTATTTCAAAATGGCTCATTTACTTTGCATCTAATTTCTATCAATTCAGGCTTTGTTTTGTAAACAATGTTCAAAGAGCCAAGTTCCTTTTTAACAGCTTACAAATTACCCCAAATCACACTATTGTTTGTAACAGCCTTCACATTTTGTGTGCTGCTGTTACCAGTTTAGAAGGTACAGTGGCATATGTTGTTTCCTCTCATCCTCACAGTAGCCCTGTGAGAGGGAACTGCAGGACTTGGGAGTTGGAAGGGACCTGTGAGATGACAATGAAGACCCTCTTTCCTCATTCATTCATTCAACAAATATTCGTTATATACACACTTGACAGAAACTGTGCCAGGATTACCCATGATGAACAAGAGAGAAGGTGCCTGTTCTCAAGGGACTGACATTCTTGTTGGGAGGCCAGCTGCAAACAAATACACAAATATATTATCAAGATAATTAAATTGTGGTATATGCTCTGAAGGGAACATACAGGTTCTACGATAGAGAGAATTGGGGTTGAAATTGTACTTTAGATATCACTGTTAGGAGGTGACATTTGAACTGAGACTTGAACAGTAAGAAGGAGCTAGTCATTGAAGACCTTGGGGCAGAGCATTTAAGGCAGAGAGAACAGCAAGGACTCAGGCCAATAGTGAGCCTAGCATGGCTAAGGAAGGTGGGGACCAGTGTGGCAAAGCAAAATAAGCAAAGGGGACAGTGGTACAAGGTGACGTTGGAAACTTAGACACAACCCGGATTCTGAGGACTGAATTTCAACCCAAGCCCTGGAAGTGTTCTGAGCAGAGGAGAGATATGTATCTGCTGGGAGGTGAAGGGACGTTTCGAGATATTAAGAGTGTTGGCAGTGGGACCACTCAGGCAGCTGAAGCCCAGAAAGAGAAAGAAACTTGTTCAAGATCATTCAGATGGTTGGTGGCAGCACTGGTTCTAGGACCAGGTTTTTACCCTCAAGTTTTAAGTGTTCTTGTCATTTTGCAAATAAGGAAGTGTTTAAGGGATTTTAATTACTGTTTGTACAGGAGCATCTAGAAAGTTTATAATCATCCCAGTCTTCAGAAAAAAAATATTATATTGCAGAGTATATTTTTACTGTGTGTGTGTATGTTAGAAACATTGATATCAGTCTATACTTTGTAGACACAAGGTATGTGGGTGTGGCAGACACACCTTATTGTCTAACTAGTCTCCATCCTTTTCATCTCTCCTACCCACAGACTCCTCATTTTGTTCCAGATAGCATTGTATTTTCCAGTCTCCTTTGCAGTTAAGAGTAATCTAGTTTTGACCAATTAGAATTTTGCTCAGGTTTTCTGGAAAATTTTTACTTTTCTCATAAAAGCCCCACTTTTTCTACGTTCTTGTCATTTTCTCTTTGCCTTGTGAAACCATGGAAATGAAAGCTACATATTAAGATGGCAGAGTAAGAAGATGGAAGGAGCCTGGTCCTTGATGGTTTAAAAGCCATGGCACCTACTCTGTGCATGTTACTTCTGAACTTCATGGCAGATAAGAAAATGTTCGTTAAATCACTGTGTTTGGATTTTTGTTAAATGCAGCTGAACCCATGAGCTAATTCACTGGCCTGGAGAGAGGCGGAGCGATAAGTTAATACACAGTGGCTGCAATCCAATATAAACAGCTTATGAAAATATGAGATGGGATCAACTATGTGTCAGAGCCAGGAAAAGTAAGAGTTGTGGATTTTCCTAAACAAAAGTGGTATTTTTCTAAGCAAAGCTACAGTAGCACTTTCTCTAGGAGGAATTAAGCCATCAGCTTTTACAATAAAATTTCCTATCCATGTGGGCCCAAGAATCAAGGAAACCTAGAACCAGGGACATTTGAATTATACCAGGAGAAGGAACCCTGAGAGGGTGTTCAATCAAGCTGCTGTCAGTGACCTGAGAATTCACTTAAAGAGATTGTCAAGAGGTCTAGGCAAGTTTAAGCCTCCTTGGCAGATTATGAGTCCATCTGAGGTTGCATCTAGAGTCAGCTCAAGGGATTCTTGGTCCCTTTTATAGATCAGACTCACAGCACATCTTCCTTCCAGGCTACTCACACCCAAGATGGTGATGAGCCTCTAAAGGTCACCCTATTTTCAATCTAGGGATCTCCATGGCTAGCCAAAGGAGATGTAAATGAGAACTTTCCATGTCATTTCTTTTCATGACTGCCTGAAAACATTGTCTGGCCCAACTCAAGTCCTTTGACAGTTATTCAAAGGCACTATTTGGGTCAAGGAGCAAAGGACATATTCATGCCCTCATTTTCTCACATTAGAACTGCTCTTAGAATTTACATGTTCTTTCTTATATATAGACACACATAGACATTAGACTATAAATTTGAAGGCAAAGTCTATTTGTAATAGTTACTGTGTAATTCCAAGCCCCAGTGCAGCATACAGTGCTATGTGTTATTGCCTAACTATTCATCGTATATTTGAGTCATGGACACAGAAGTTCTTACAGCTTCCATAGAAAAGGCTAGATAATAGGTCACTAAGCAGGCACATAGGGGTAAGAGGAATATCAGGCTCTCTATCCCTCTAAAAGTTTCCCAAAAGCATGACCACTGAATACCCACCATGAGTAGTCTACCCCCAGACTAAACTAAGAAATCCACCTGGGCCTTGTCCATAACAACAAGCTGTGACATTGAAAAAGTATTTTCACTTCTGAGGCTTCTGGTTCTTCTTGCATTATCCACCCACCACTCTATCCATGTAGCACACATTTATTGTTTTCTAGTTTGTTATTCTCAAATTCTTTTAGCTTGCGGGGTATCTGGGAAAATAAAGCATTTGAAAGCAAAGAAAGCCTGATCATGAACCAGCAGTCTCATGTAGCTACAACCCTGCAGGCCAGACTGTTACTCTAAGAGACCAGTCGTGGAGGTGGCTCAGTTACCACCAAGGGGTTCCCTGCTGAGTGATGGGAGCACCTTTACAGGCTTCAGTAGTTACAATATCCCCTCTTAGTGGCTTATACTTTGGTATTAAAAACAGGATTTGTGTCAGAAGTAAAAACTGATCATGGCTCACGTTTGGGCAATACTGTTGCCACACTAATTTATTTTTCTTTTAAAAATACATCTTTACATATTTTTTGACATTCCTTGGTCTCTTCTCCAAATGATGCCCTAGCAAACACTGGCTTTGCGGTCATAACTGGTTTTGAGCTAGTGACTTGCAGTGATTTTTTAAACTTGGGTTGGAGGAGAGGAAGAAGAGATGAATGAGTTTGTTATCGGGCGTCAGGGATATACTTTTCAAAAGAGTTTGTTATGGGGCGTCAGGGATATACTTTTCAAAAATGCACAGCATCTTGGAAGTTTGGTTTCCCATCACCATTTATATTGCTGAGGAATAGACGTGTCTCTCACTCTGCAGCAGTGTTTCGTGACATTTGGATTTACAGTGTTCAAGTTGAAGTCTCTAGTCCCTTGCAGTCTGTCAAAAACAGCTTCTTTGTCCATTTATTTTTGTCTTCCACACCCAGTCTGAATATCTTTTGTAAATTTATACTTGACAACCCTCGTATTTCAGTAGCTGGCTTTGGTTTCACAATCTACCTTGCTTGCTCAGTTACATTAGCTGAAACAACAAATTTAATCCATGATGTCAATAGTAAATTATAGCAGAGAGGTAATATATGTCTGACATCATAAAGGTCAAGGCTATGGTGGAAATGCTGCAAATTCTGGAGCCATTGTTTGAGCAAGTGGTGGACTTTTGCTAAACACTAATATTATGAAAATCAGATTATAAAAGCTGTATTTGGCTAATCTTATTTTTTTTAATGGAAAATTTCTAAAAGCAGAAAGCTCTCATACTCTGTCCTGCACTGTGGATTTTGTTCCCATGGACATTGGCTATGTAATTATATTTTATATTTGGTAGTGGATAAATAATTAAAACGAGAATTACTTTCCTGAAAAGATTCATTTAGAGGACACATTTTCTATTACCATAGCTGTTAGATGGGGGAGGGGACATTGCCTCCTACCTACCTAAACTACCTTGCCATTAAAGTATCTAAATTACCTCGGTGAATTCTGACCACAGAAGTGGTTGATGAATTGCTTTTGCATAAATGCACTTTCCCTTTGCTGGAATCTAATTTTATGAAACACACTCGTGTGTGCACCCGCGCTCACACACACACTCACCAAGAGACACACATATACCAAAGCAACCACTGAACCCTCTCAACAAGAAAAATTGAAGGCTGGAATTTTCTCTATGTAATGAAGTTTTTTAAAATGTTGCCAGTAATATAAGCATCGCTGAGGAAAGCCCAAATGGTTTCATCTCCTGTAGGGAAGAGCAGTTCATGAATCATTGTTTCCATGCAAAAGTGTTTCATTCCTTTAACTGGTGCTATCAATTGTACTGGCTGAATTTTTTTTTTAAGTATCAAAATTTGATTCTGGTTTAAACTCATTTCTTACAAGTAGGGAAAAAAATCTTTCTGCAGTGTAAGCCGAAAAGCCATTCTGTGGATGAAAGGGTCTGAGAATCCCATCCCTTTTGTCATTATAATGTGTTTAAAAGGTTTGATCCATCATGGGCAACCCCAGCAGCCAAGGAGCATTCTTAAGAAGCTATATCTGTCACTTGGTGCGGATATATTTTTATTTGTTAATTAGAAGCATTTATTATAGTTGCCATGTGTTCTTGCTACATGTGTTAGGCTAGGAAAGAATACAGTATCTGAGCCCCAAGATATGATGTGGTGGAATAATCTGTGTTAGGTATTATCTCAAGGTAGTGTCATTTTTGTTTGTGTCCCTGAGAAGGGAGAAGATGACTTTAGTCCCCCGGTGTCAAGGATAACCAGCCGCTCGTGAGATGAGAGTTGGAGCAATTGCTCTAAGGAATCTAAAGACAAACAGGCTGGCAGAAAGGAAGTCACCTCCAGTGCTCTCAGTCAGAGCCTCTCTGATTCGCCTGTCTCCATTATTGCACAGCACGTGATGAGTTTGACTTCAAGAGATAAGTTGGCCAAAATGGAGGAATGCCACATGCCTGGGCCGCTTTCTCTGCCTAACTTGCGATCACTTACCATGAGCAAGCTGAAGAAACCTACTTGTCAGGCTGGCCTTTGCTCAAGTTCATAAAGCACTTCAAAGAAAGAAAATGACTCCTGCATATGAATGTTGTTGAAATTAATAACTGCCCATTTTTTATTTCTAAGATTTCTTTAATTTGGTAGTTGAGGCCTATGAATATGCCCAAGAGATCATGAACAAGACACAATTCCTGCCTTCAAGAACCTTAAAACTGAAAATGGTGACCAAAAAAACACAAAGCCCGCTGATCTGGTTTGGATTTGTGTCCCCACCCAAATCTCATGTCAAATTGTGATCTCCAGTGTTGGAGGAGAGGCCTGGTGGGAGCTGATTAGATCATGAGGTGACTTCCCCCTTGCTGTTCTTGGATAGTGAGTAAGTTCTCCCAAAATCTGGTTGTTTAGAAGTGTGTAGCAGCTCCCTTTTCGCCCTCTCCCTCCTGCTCTGGCCTGCTTTCCCTTCGCGGTGATTGTAAGTTTCCTGTGGCCTCCCCAGCCATGTTTCCTGTACAGCCTGTGGAGCTGTGAGTCAATTAAACCTCTTTTCTTTGTAAATTACCCCATCTCAGGCAGTTCTTTATAGCAATGCAAGAACAGACTAATACACCCTCTACCTAGTCTCTCAGCCTATTACTCCTCTCAATGCCATGCTGCTGCAAGGGAGGATGAGAAAGTGGAGAACAGGTGCGTGTCATTCACGATGGGCTTCATCACAGGGTCTACCACAGTGTATATTGCTACACTGACAGCATTACCATCACTTATGTGTACTGATTTATATGCCAGTGAAAGATGACTGGGGTGTGGTATGTACCTTGCCTTATATCACCAACATGTACCTTTGATATTTCTTCTTCATAACAAAAGAGAAAAATTATTTAATTTTTCTAATTTTTATTACAAAATAAAGTAATATCCTACAAAGCAGGTGTTGATCATTTCTGGCAGCACTCAGTTTTTTTCTCTACTTTTTTTTTTTTTTTAGACGGAGTCTCGCTCTGTCGCCCAGGCTGGAGTGCTGTGGCCGGATCTCAGCTCACTGCAAGCTCCGCCTCCCGGGTTCACGCCATTCTCCTGCCTCAGCCTCCCGGGTAGCTGGGACTACAGGCGCCGCCACCTCGCCCGGCTAATTTTTTGTAGTTTTTAGTAGAGACGGGGTTTCACCGTGTTAGCCAGGATGGTCTCGATCTCCTGACCTCGTGATCCGCCCATCTCGGCCTCCCAAAGTGCTGGGATTACAGGCTTGAGCCACCGCGCCCGGCCTTTCTCTACTTTAATTCAAGAGTAAATTTTGTTTCCGAATGAACGAACAAGTGAATTGTAGCTGGTACTGTGATCCACCCACCTGTACTTCTCTTTGACTCTGATAGTGAATAGAAGTTTACAAAAGTTTATCCTCTAGTTTGGCCTTAAAAACATAGAACCTTGGTTTCTGGGCTATTTGACTACTGCTTTAGCTAAACAATAGCAATAATTAACCATTGCTATGTCCCATATCATAGGTACCATGCCTGGCACATCATTTGCTGTATCTCATTCAGTGTTTGCAATAGCCCTTTGAGTTACATATTGTTATTTTCCCATTTTACAAAGAGAAAAGTAGGATTTAGCAAAACTAGATAACGATCAAATGCTACAAGAACAAAAAAAAGTTTGATTGCTAGCCTATGGATTGATTTCCTTTGGGTCAGGTTTCCACTCCTGCTCCAAAAATCCATTCAAGGATGCAAATCTGACCGCCTCCAAATGCAATGTCTCTTATCTCTACCCAGTCCTGCCTCATCAATGGTTCACATTACCAAGTCCCCTTGATGTGGACTATTCTCCCTGTTAATTCTCTCAGTCCTAGAGTGACAACTGCACTTCCTTCAGCTATTAGAAAGCAGTTGTTTCCTGGGCTTGCTTCATCACCTCAAGCAAGCCTGTTAGCTACTGCTCTTAGCAGGGGAACTGGGAGCATGACGAATGATGGCCATCTACTCAGGGACTAAACAAACTCTTCATTATTCCATTAGTGATTTTCCATTTCCTGCTAAGCCTAACAATTTATTAGCACTATTTAGGCTCATGTATGGCTGTATTATTTTACATATTTACTTCATATTCTTCACGTGATGACATATTAAGTGTTCAGATCCTCTATTTGGATGAGTTTGAGAAGATAACTCTCCCAGCACTGGTAAGACCACCATTAATTCCTCTTTGTGGAACAACTTTTCTCCAAGGATTTTAAAAGAAATGACCGCATGGCCATTGTGAATCAAATAGGTTTGAAATGTAATGCATTAGGAGGAAACATCTATGTGTGCTTCTCAGTCACTGAAGGTAATTCTTATATGTTGTATTGAAAGCAGCACTAGACAAGACCGCAGGACCCCAATTTCCAGCCCTCTACTCTGTAGGGATTTTATGAAAATCAGCAAAGGCATGTAGGTGACGATTCTGAAAAAGTGACTCTTACCCAGACTCCTTTAAAAGAAACACCTTTATTGCAGGATCACATGTGGACTGGAATTGGAAGAAGAAAGCAAAGTCCCAGAGGATAGAGGACAATCTAGTTCTCCTCCGGCCACCTCTCTCTCTCCCTTTCAGGTGACATGTTCTTGCTCCCATTGTGTCTGTTCTCTGTGACCTTGCTGTCCTCTTGCTGTGGCCACTGCTCTCTCCACACTGACCAGCTTCTTCCTTCCATCTCTTCCAGGATTTAGAACATGGTGACCAAGAAGCCAAATACAGCTTGAAGTGCTTTATTTGGCCAGCTTAATATCTAGATCAAATTTTGAATTTGAGTGTTTTTGGCAAGGCGTGTGTTAATTTTTGCCACATAGTTGCAAATTTGTACATTTACTTTTTTCAGATGAAGGCATTTGAGTTTAAAACCACTTTATATATTTTCTCTACTTCCTTTTTTTTATTCATAGTTTTTGCTACTTCTTAACTTTCTATGACTTCACATGCTGTCCACCCATCTAATAACGTGCTCTGCTGCAATTGTATGTCCTCTCACTGCTAACCCTCATTTGATCTCTTTATGTCCATTTACATTTCTGAGAAAGAACATTGCTGTCCCATATGACATAATAGGTCAATCCAATACTGACATGTGTATTGTAAGTGTAAAAGTTGTAGGGTATCCATTATTATTATTGTTATTCTTAAGTGGTAGTATAAGGGCCATATAATAACTCCAACTCCAAAAAAATTCTCTCCTGGCATATGTGGTGATTTATTGCTTTGGAGTTTATCCAAAACCTTAGCTAAGAAGCACAGCAGTTAAGCTATGGACTCGTTTTTTTGTTTGTTTTTTTTTTTGTTTTTTTTTTTGTTTTTTTACTGATGTGAACATACCCGTGGGTCTTCTGTACACATCTGTGAGGCAATAGTTTCAGGTTCAGACAAACCACTCAGATTCTTGGTTGAGTGAGATAGTCTGTAGGCACAGCCAAGGCACTCTGGAGATACATGGGCAGGCACAGGTCATTTGGGGCTACCGTGAAAACAGTATAAAAAGTTTTTGGATACACCAAAGCTATCAGTGTTGAAGAATGTTATGTGGTCCTTACTTATGCTTACAAATTTGGCCCCTTCTTCATCCTTGATACACCTACCTTCTATTCACTCAGTCATTTGCCTGTTTTATTCTGTTCCAACCTCCTCTGCCAACAAGGACTCAGATTAAAAATAAAATGAAGCAAAATAAGGGAAAATAGACCGTTTTCTGCTTTCTGCCAGGTCTAGGCACCAAGGCTGAATGTGTCTCTTTCAGTATCTCATTTTATAAAGAGATAAAGACAACCATTATCAGAGAAGCCAAACTACTAGATTGAAAGATTTCATAAATATTTAGACTTAACTAATAAAGTAGCATATGTTTACAAAAAATATAGTCTTGGAGATCTCATAACTAGAACTAATTAAGGTTGGTAATTAACTTTAGAAAGAACTCAAAAGCAGTAAAAACAATTAGACAAATGATCTCTTAGTCCAGAAAATGCAAGATTTTGCAAGTGGCTATGACTCAGCCATTGTATCTTAAGCTTTCTACTTTAGACATTGTACTGGAAGCTCAAGAGGCCAGATCTTAGCCCATGTGTTATTTGCCTCAGCCCAATTCTAAGGGGTGTCATGAAGATAAAAGAGATCATCAATGTAAAGACATATCAAGCATTTAGAAAGAAAGGTACTGTATACACCCAAGGTATTATTAGCATCATTACCATTACCTGTTCTAGCAGGCTTTTTTCTTCAAGGATGCTGCAGTATAGTACCCAGTTGTAAAAAGTCTAAGTGAAAACAAACAAAAACAAGGCCAACATGGCAAATAACAAATATCTTGAGGCCATCCAGGAGTGCCTGGAAAATCATCCTTTCATGTGTGTGGGAGCTCTGCCCTTTGGAAGGCCACAGGCAGGCTGAGCACAGAGCTTAAGAGCAACACTGTAATGGAACCAAATCACTTGGCTCACAAACTTGTGTGTGTGTGTTTTGGGGGGGGTGTGGGGGGATGTTGATTAATCCCTCTTGGTGGCCATAAGTGATGCAAAGGGCCCTAACTTGAGAAGAACTGAGTCTCTGTAGATGCCAACTGACCTGCCCCATGTCTTCAGGTGGTAATTCCTTTACACCAATGTCAAAATAACAGGGATTAGAGCAGTTAGCAAATGTTAAGAGGCGTATTTATTATCAGTATCATTTGAATGTTTGCATCTGCCCAGGATTCTTTTTTAACACTTTGTTTTCCAGGCACCTAATGACTAACTAGAAAAGCCCAATTAAAATTAAATATTTTATTTTAATTTTAGTAGCAGATTTCCTTTGAGAGGAGAATGTGGACAATATGGGCATTTGTAATTTTTAAGAAGTCAGTTGTTTTAAAAAGGATGATAAGGATGATATATGGTTATGCTCAGCTCATTCTCAGCAGTGTTAAGTCAATGTTTGTGGAACACCATGCGGAAACAATGTTGAATTAGGCCACAATGACTAGAAAAAAGGCAGATACAATAGCAACTTGGAGAGATGGGAGAGAAGAAATTTAAAAATTGTAGTCATTAAATCAGAAATTCCTAGTTGAAAAAAATTCCAATTGTCATCTACTCTGGTTTCTCAAATTTTAATGTGGACAAGAATCACCCAGAGGTCTTGTTAAAATGCAGATTCTGGGCCAGGTGTGGTGGCTCACACCTGTAATCCTAGCACTTTGGGAGGCTGAGGTGGGTGGATCACTTGAAGCCAGGAGTTCAAGACCAGCCTGGGCAACATGGCAAAACCCCATCTCTATGAAAAATACAAAAATTAGCTGGGCATGGTGGTGCACACCTGTAAACCAAGCTACTTGGGTGGCTGAGGCATAAGAATTGCTTGAACTCAGGAGACGGAGGCTGCAGTGAGCCACGATCAGGTCACTGCGCTCCAGCCTGGGCAACATAGTGAGACTCTGTCTTAAAAAAAAAGCAGATTCTGATTCAGAAGTTCGGGTGGTGGGATTCTGATTCAGAAGGTCGGGTGGTGGGTTTCTGAATTTCCAACCAGCTCCCAGATGATGGGTACATAGACCAACTAGGGAGCTCTATCCTAGCTCCCTACCTGGAAAATGAGTCCATTCAGCCACACAATACCTTTTACGTCTGGTATGAGCCATAGAGTTCACAAAGCACTTTCATATGTCTTCTCATCTGATTTTCCAAATCCTTACTTTACATTCCCCCAACCTACTTCCTTGGCCCATTTTACCAATGAGAAAATCAAGACTTAGATGAGTTGGACAGGGTCTTGTGGTTACAGAGGGCAGACCAGAACTGAGGTCTTCCTCCTAGCCTACATCTCTTATCTCAGAGGGGCTGTACTTGGGTGTAGGTACCAGATAAATAAGCAGAGAATGACAGCTAGTTAGAGAAGTATTGCAGTAATTTTGGGAGCATTTCTTCTGTGAAGTTCGAAAGTTCTTTGTACACATTACTATACAACCTAGTGTGGGACTTGATTCTCTTAGTTTTATTTGTATGAGGGGCCTTTTGAGAATATGTTGAAAGGTATGGGCCCTTCTCAGAATATTTCACTCACACTCATACCCAAATGTTAAGAGTTATGAACTTTCTTGAAACCTATGTCATTACAGTCAGGTTGAGGAGTCTGTCTCTGCTAGAAGCTACCTTTCAGTTTTTTCTCACCTTGTACCTTGAATTCTCCAACTAGCAAAAACATATTTCCCTCTCTTTGTCTCCTTCTATTCTCTTGGAGATTATGATTACAGGTGACATATAATTTATGCACAAACTTCTAGGTGATAGCACTCAAGGTATTATTATGTTCCCTTCCTTACCTCATTCCTTTCTTCCTTTCTCTCTCTCTGTCTCTCCCACCTTACCACCTCTCTCTATTGTATCACACTCCTGTCTTGGGCTGAACTTTGTCATCTATCAAGATCTATTTTTCACATGATTTGCTGCTAGGTCGGTGTCTTCACCTGGGTTCTTACCAAAGAAGAGTAAGTAGAGTCTGATGACCAGGACCTGTGTGCAGCAGGTGTCTTTGGAGATTATCCTAGGGATCAGGAGTGAGAACCAGGGAAAGAGGAGAAGCCCATCAGTGCCTTATGGAGTTGGTTCCTCTTGTACTCAACTGGACTATCTTGTTAGGACCACCTGAGGATATAGACTGCTTCTCAGAATTGCTCACAATGAAAACCACTGAAAACAAAACATATTTATCCATAAACTCTCATGCCTGTAGGCTAGGAGTTGTCCCAGCTACTGTTGCATGTGACCTGAGCAGGCTTCTCTAGGTGTGGTTCCTAAGAATCCCAGGGCTTTATCTGTTTCTTCAAGGTTATCCAATTTGTTGGCATATAATTGTTCACAGTAGCCTCTTATGGTCTTTTGTATTCTTTGGCATCAGTTATAATGTGTCCTCTTTCATTTCTGATTCTATTTATTTGAATCATATTTTTCTTAGTTGAGCTAAATTTTGTCAGTTTTCACCATCCTTCTCAGGGGAAAAAGACAATTTTTACATGGATGGGGTGGTGGTCAGGGGGATGGTTTCATCAGGCATTAGATTCTTCTAAGGAGTGGGCAGCATAGATCTTTTGTGTGCACAGTTCACAATAGGGTTCTTTGCAAGAAAACAACTGTTTTGTGATTTAAAAAAAAATTTCCTATTTCATTTATTTCTGCTCTAATATTTCCTTTCTTCTGCTAATTTGGCTTAGTTTGTCCTTTTCTGGGTCCTTTAAGTGTAAAGTTAGATTGTTTATTTGTGATCTTTGTTTCTTTTTAATGTGGGTGTTTATTACTACACAAGCTCGTAAAAGTGGAGAGTAGAAGTGTGGTCACCAGGGACTGGGGGAGAAAGAAATGGAGAGTTGTTCAATGGGTATAAAGTTTCATTTATGCAACATGAATAAGTTCTACAGAACTGCCGTATAACGCAGTACCTATAGTTAACAATGCTGTACTGGGCACTTAAACATTTTAGGGGAGTAGATCTCATATAAGGTGTGCTTACCACAAAAACAAATAAACATACAAACAAAAACCAAACAAAAAATACAGAGCCACAAGGAAACTTTTGGAGAGGTTAATGAGGATTCATATGATGGATATGTTTATGACCTTGCTTATGGTAATGGTTCCATGTGTGTATGCATATTCCAAACTCATCAAATTATAGACATTAAATATATGCAGATTTTTGCACATCAATTATACTTGATAAAGCTAGAAGAAGGAGAAGGAAGAGGAGGAGAAGGAGGAGGAAGTGGAAGGAAGAGAAAGAGAAGGAGAAGGAGAAACAGAAGGAGAAGAAGGAGAGGAAGAATAATAATCATCTCAGGGCAGAAATGTGAACTCTTTAAATGAGGTTCTGTTAGGAGAAGTGTCCTGCAGAGCTTCTAGCACAGCGGTCCCTAACCTTTTTGGCACTAAAACCTGTTTTGTGGAAGACAATTTTTCCACAGATAGGGTGGTGGTCGTTTCATCAGGCATTAGATTTTCGTAAGGAGTGTGCAACCTCCATCCCTCGCATGCACAGTTCACAGTAGGATTTAAGCTCCTATGAGAATTGAAGAATTGAATGTTGCCACTGATCTCACAGGAGGTGGAGCTCAGCTGGTAATTCTCGCTCATCTGTGGCTCACCTCCTGCTGTGTGGCCTGGGTCCTAACAGGCCATGGACTGGAACCTGTCGGTGACTCAGGTGGTGGGACCCCTGTTTTAGAGGATATGTGCTGCAGCAGCAGCTAGAATTAGAAGTGAAGCTAGGCCGGCCACAGTGGCTCATGCTTATAATCCCAGCACTCTGGGAGGTCGAGGCTGGTGGGTCACTGGACGCCAGGAGTTCGAGACTAGACTGGCTAACATGGTGAAACCCTGTCTCTACAAAAAAAATATAAAAATTAGCTGTCCTTGGTGGTGAATGCCTGTGATCCCAACTACTTGGCAGGTTGAAGCAGGAGAATCACTAGAGCCCGGGAGGTGGCGGTTGCAGTGAGCTGAGATGGCGCCACTACGCTCCAGCCTGGGCGACAGAGCGAGACTCCGTCTCAAAAAAAAAAAAAAAAAAAAAAAGGCTAGCAAGATACAAGGTGATGCCCAAGAGACTCTGATGTGTGAGGTCTTCCTCAGCCTGCTTTTGTGCAATTGACTTATGTTAATCTAATAGAGGAATTGAGAGTTATTCCTCTTATTTTCACCTTACTGATTTTTGCCTAGCAATTTAGCCTAGAGAATATTTCAATTATTCTGTTTCCTTCACTTACAGTTGTGCCAATCTTGGCCAGTTTTGCCTGTCCACTAGGTGGTTTGCCTTTGGATGTGGAGTCTGCTGGCTTGGACTCAAATCCCAGTTCCATCAACTAGCAGTGTGACTTCAGCGAAGTTACTTAACTTCTCTCATTTATAAATTGGCAATTTATAACCCTATTGTGAACTGTGCATTACAGTATGTACATAATACAATTTTTGTTCTAAAGATTAAATGAAATAATCCTTGAACAATTAGCTCAGTATATGGATTATATAAAATAAATGCTTAATAAATATAAACTTTATTTTTAAGTCTGATAAGTTTATAACCTCATCTAAGTCATTGGTAAAAGGATTGAACAGGAAAGGTTCAAATGAAGAACCCAACGGCAATTTTTCTGAGCCTTTCCTTTAGGTTATTATCAATCTATGGGATCTCATAAAATCTGTTTTCAGTCTAACCACCAATCTCTTGCTTGAGTTCACCACAACAGATGACCTCAATTGCTTTGGTGAACTAAAGGAATCCTTTATGTATATAACTGTGCTACTCAAAGTGTGGTCCATCAACTATTACTAGTCTGAAATGAGATGTACAGAAATTGAGAGTAATTGGGCACAAAATTTTATAGGAATTTGACATTGCCTTAACATTGAAATGCATGGTCAATGGACTCTCTTCATCGAACAGTATATAGACCAGATCAGGGAGTGCTGAAATAATAAAGTGAGCTAGAGATGGTAAGTAGTAAGAACATGCTAAAGCATGTAATATTTTAAGATTTAGTTGTCAACTGTAACTCAAATGTATATAAATACAAAAGTCCCTGTCTGTTCAAAAGTTAAGTTAAATTCAACCACAACTTTACAGAATAAATCATAGGTACTGATAAAGAATTTAAAAATCTTGCACATAGAGCATCACTTGAACATTTTGGGAAAAAATGTTAAAAATGAATATCCTGTTTTCTTTGCCATTAATATATTTATGTAAGACTGGTTTGTCTATTTTGTTATCAAAACATAGAGACAGTTTTGATATACATTATCCCCTATGAGTAGCACCGTCATCAGTCTAACCTAGATTAGGTAAGTTAACATCAAGAAGCAAGCTCATTCATCACACGAAAATTACACATTAATATACAAATTGTTCATTAAAGTGTGTATATAGGTGTTTAATATGCAGAATTTATTCCATTCATAACTTCGTTATGATTGAAGAATTACAAAAATTATGAGTGTAATAGTAATTTTCTCTATTTGCCTCTCCAGATGTTGTCAATGAACAACGTGTACAATTTTTTAAAATTCACTTTTTTCTTATGTTATATTTGGTAATATTAGTTAAAATGTAATTTTATGTCTACCGAATCTAATCTATTAAAAGGAGGCAAGCATTTTGCATTCTTTAGCAGTTTTTAAAATTGACACATTGTAATTATATATATTTATGGGGTACAATGTGATGTTTTGATACGTGTACCTGTTATATAATGATCAAATCAGCTTAGTTAGCATATCCCTCACCTCAGGCTTTTATCATTTATCATTTATTTGTGTTTAGGACCTCTCTTCCAGCTATCTTATAATACACAATACCTTACTGTTAACCATAGTCACCCTGCTATGCAACAGGACACCAGAATTTTATTCCTCCTAATTGTAACTTTGTACCCATTAACAAACCTCTCCCCGTTTTTCCCTCATTCATCCCCTTCTGCATTCTCTAGTAACCACTGCGCTGCTCTGCTT
>NW_012115422.1:3424710-3438100 GCF_000951035.1 Colobus angolensis palliatus
GTAGTATTCTATTGTGTATATATATCACGTTTTCTTTATTCATTTATCCACTGTTGGACACTTAGCTAGTGTGAGTAGTGCTGCAATAAGCATGGGAGTGCAGAAATCTCTTTAATATACTGATTTTTATTTTCGGATATATACCCATTAGTGGGGTTCCTGGATCATATGGTAGTACTTGTTTTAATTTTCTGGGATACCACTATACTGTTTTCCATAATGGCTGTACTAATTTACATTCCTACCAACAGTATTTAAGAAAAGACACTTTTCCTTTGTCTTTTCGGTAACAGCCTTCTAATTGGAGCAAGGTGGAATCTCATTGTGCTTTGGGTTTGCATTTCCCTGATGATTAGTGATGTTGAACATTTTTTTCATACCATGACCATTTGTA
This sequence comes from Colobus angolensis palliatus, assembly GCF_000951035.1. Taxonomy (NCBI): domain Eukaryota; kingdom Metazoa; phylum Chordata; class Mammalia; order Primates; family Cercopithecidae; genus Colobus; species Colobus angolensis. The sequence continues at coordinate 3,425,105 of NW_012115422.1, forward strand.
TGTCTTCTTTTGAAAAACAGTAGTTTATTTTTATTGGTTTTACAAAAGTTGCCAACCTCTTGGAAAATTTTTTAAAAAACTAACTAACCTTCCAGAAGAGATAGTTTGACAAACTCTTCTCTATGCTATTCACTTGATTCACCAACCCATCCCCAGAAAAGGAAATGAGCAACTGTCATGAACCAAATATAATCCTTATTTTATTATCTATAAAATAAGTACAGTTATCTCACACAAAACATTGTAAGGCTGAATTATTATTTATGAATTAGCTTTGAAGACAGGTTAAAAAATAATCACCCATTTTTACACTCATAACAATGTCCACCAGTCTCTTCTGTAATCATAGAGTGTAATGCCTGTAATCCCAGCACTTTGGGAGGCCGAGACGGGCGGATCACGAGGTCAGGAGATGGAGACCATCCTGGCTAACACGGTGAAATCCCGTCTCTACTAAAAAAAAAATACGAAAAACTAGCCGGGCGAGGTGGCGGGCGCCTGTAGTCCCAGCTACTCAGGAGGCTGAGGCAGGAGAATGGCGTAAACCCGGGAGGCGGAGCTTGCAGTGAGCTGAGATCCGGCCATTACACTCCAGCCTGGGCGACAGAGCGAGACTCCGTCTCAAAAAAAAAAAAAAAAAATCATAGAGTGTAATAGTGGAAGGTATCAGAGAATGCCTTTCAAATTATAGTACACAAGATCACAATAAGCATCAACACCCAGAGAAGGCAAGGAGCACCCTGGGAGATGAGGTGAGCAGGAGGAAGTGCAGGAGCTCATGAAGAGCCTCTCTCTGGGTCAGTTTCATTTTTCAGTAAAATTTTTCATACTGACCCCATAACACAGACACTATAGCCTGGCCTGGCAGTGCTAAAACTGGAATAAAGCTATAATTCATTAGCCAACATTTATCAGTTCTGGAGTATATCCTGGGATCACCAAGACTTGAAGAAGTCAATATAAAAACATAGAAGGAAGGAAGTCAATAATAATAACAAAACCCAGTATATGATGTTTTAGGGAAAAAATGGATAAAAACATTTATGGTTTAAAAACATCTTTAGTGAGATATAATCACATAAATAACATAAAACACACCCATTTAAAGTACACATTTTAATGGTTTGTAGTGTACTCACAGAATTGTGCAACGATCACAATTTATGTTTAAAAGTTTTAATACATTCACTTTTATTATATATAACTATTAATTGTACACACATATATATGCTAAGTTACTGAATAAAAAATACATCAATGGTCACTTTAGAGGAATTAATAATGCCTAACAAAAGGAGCTTAGCTTCTTGCTACTTCTCTGTTTACTGCTCCAGAGGGCAGGTGAATGAGCAGCCCAGGGCTGGAAACCCTCACCTCCCCATCAGAGGTGGGCTGCAGTAAGCTAGCTGACCTACCCTTACCATGACCCGATCCTGACTGTGAGTGGTACTGGGCCTCCTGGGCAGGTTTTGACCAGTAGCTGTGCCTCACCAGCCCAAGTTAGTTGTTCTGGTGGTTTCTCAATGTTGACTCTAGTCTGGTTGCAACTACCAATGTATTTTCCATGTGGTCACAGAACATCAGATAATGATTGTACTTCCTACTAATCTGAAGTAGGTTCACATCGGATGTCTACAGAGAAGAGAAGGCATGCGTATGTTTCCCCATTTCTTTTCCTATATTCCAAATCCTAAATTCCTTGAACCACTTCCTGTTTCCAAATGAGTCTGTCCTTCTAGTCTCCCACTTCCCACAATTCTCACTCTTTTCTTTGACTCTTTAGGAAAACTGATTGCCACTCTTGGAAGGGTATCTGGGATAACTGTCTTTTGGTGAACTGTTATTGTTTTACTGGCTAGACACTTAGCCAACAAAGTATTTTCTTAAATGCAAATAACACATTGTTTTCCAAATGCACCACTGCAGAGCATCCCAGCCACCAACCCCAGCGTCACGTGGACCCCTTCATGCATTAACATAATAAATGCATTAATCTAGGAAGAGGGAAGAAAATGGGAATGCTATTTTATTGGAAAGCCCAAATGACTTAAAAATAAATATAAGGAAAATATAGCTCCCTAATGTAAACTTCACTGTGAAAAGGCAAACATAAAAATGTGGTCTCTGTTTCAGGAGTTCTGGAAACAAATTCACTTTTAGGGTTTGGGGGCCAAGTCCAAGCACTGATACAATTAAGAGGGGAATCTGGTTTTGTAACATTTTGCTTCCTTTGTTAAACAATCTTTTCTGTCTTGCAGAAGTTTTAAGATTGCAATTTTGGTTCTGATAAACAGTGATTTCACTAACATGTATTTAAATAATTCAAAATTTGAAAATGATAGACAAAGAGCACACTGGTTTACCTTCTCATTGTGTACAAGGGGACTGAGAATGCAAACCAATTGTGTAAAAACACTGGTAACATAAAATTACAACCTGAAGAGAGCTCTTCAATACTTTTTTGAGTGCTCACCATGTGCCAGCACTGGGCCAGGACACCACACAACCTGCACGTACAGGGTGAGCATTCCAGAGCAGAAACAAGTGGTAAGCAGCTATGATAAAGATGAAGAATGCTCTGCTAGATGAAGAGCATGGTTCTGTGACAGTTCGGGGCAAAGGCACTGCCAGAGGAAGTGTCAACCTCATGGCAAATGGAAATTACAGGTTTCTAGAAGTAAAGTGATTTTAGCTTCACTGCTTCATACTTGGAACAGCAGACACCCATAGAGGATACAAACTTACTTCTCTGTTCTACTCAAGTTAGAAGCAGCAACTCAAACAAAACTGCCAAAACAGAAATGCTGCCTCAATGCATTTGAAAGGAATTTTTCAACAAGAGCCGCAATTGCATATTTTCTGAAGAGGAGCAAACTAGCAATCTTTTCCATTTTTCTTTTTTCTCTAAGACGCTGGCATCTGTTTCTGCTCTGTTTACTAAGGTTTTCATTAGAAAAAGTACAATATAGACAACTTTTCTCTATTATTCATATACATATTGTCTTCTGTGAGTGATGAATTCAGACAAGTAAAGTATCTCTGTATTTTCCATCATAGTTGGTCATAAATCCTGCAGCCTGCAAGCAATAATGTGCTTTGGCTTTATGTAATTGTGCTGGCTGGAGCTCTGCATGCTCGTGTCTCCAGTTTTATTGTGTTGGGAAGACAGACAACTCTTCCAAGTTCCTGATGGAGATGCTGGCAATGGTCCAGCTCTCTTGGGTGATGATATGTGGGTTGCTTTCTCTAAGGAATTGTTTCTCGCTGACCAGCAATTTCTCTCATGGCAGTATGTCCATTCTTTGGAAGACCATGAAAAAAGTACAAATATTCCCCATCTCCATAGCTTAATGTGAGAATGAGGGTGGAGAGTGGAAATGGACATGTTGACTTTAAAAGCACAAAAGAAAATAAGTGAGTCATATTAAATGCATACACATTAATTCAACCACTCCTTCCTCCCTCCCACTTCCCTCCCTTCCTTTATACCTTCTTTCCTCAATTCCATATGCATTTATTAAATACCTTACATGTCCTGAACTATATTGAATGTCATGAAAGTCCTAAAGGAATTTCAAGTTCTGACATGGAAAAGACAACTATAATGGAAACTTTGGGGCAGAGTGTCAGCTTTGGCAGTATATGTGTTAGGGTAACATTAGCTGCTGTAACAATAAACTTCAAAATACCAGCAACTTCACACAACAGAAGTTTCTCTCTCACTCAGATAACAATCCAAAGCAGATGTTCCGTTTCTGTGGGAGATGTTCCTCCATGTGGTGATAAAGGATTCAGCCTTCTCTCTTGAGGTTTGGCCTTTCCCTATGGCTTCAGAATCATTTCCAGTCCCCAGAGATACTGGAAAAGGCACAGCCACTTAGAAACTCTACTTCTGCTCATTTTCCATTGGTGAGAACTTGTCACATGACCCAGATAGATGTAAAGGAGGTTGGGAAGTGAAGTCCCTGGCCAGGCAACTGTATTCTGCAGTATGGAAGGAGAAATGAAAAACTAGGGGACAGCCACAAGAAGAATAGAAATGAATTCTCTCTCTTCTCTATTTTTTAAACAATTAATGATAATAGAACACTTGGTAGGAAAATACTGGTGGACCTACCGAGATAAGCTAGAAAGAGAGCAAGGAGATTTGAGAGTCTAAAGGCTGGGATATAAGCAGATCCAACCTCCTATTTTTCAAGCAAGAAAACATGATATTGTTTATGCTACTTCTCATTTTCAAATCCCCTATTACAGTGTGATTTGGCTCATTTTCTTCCCCTTTTTCTCTTGAAGCAATCATAAAAATTAAGTCTAAAACGAATGCAGTTCTTCAGATGGCAGGTTTGGTTGCCCTTTAAGATACCTAATTTACAAAGCTCCCTTTAATGGGTGCCATCTTACAGCCGGGGAAATGAGCCACTACCATGGAAGTCAGGTTTGTTAGCTTTTTTGCCTGAATCCCCTCCATTTTTCTCCCAGCCTTAGTGAGCACAGTTTCTTTTCATCCTAACGTGGAGGGGGATAAAATGAAAGGAAATTTTTCCTTAATCCAATAGTGAAACTTTCCAGTTGTGAAGCACTTTGAAATACAAACTAATTAATAAACACAACTCTCTTCCAAAGCAGTAAGGATTGCCATTCTCATTTTTCACAGCTGAGAAAGCTGCAGTTAAAATAGTTTGCCCCAGGCTGCGTACCTCGTCTGTGGAAAAACTTTGAGGCACCAGCCCTGTATTCTCTCAGGATGGCATGTTGCCTCTCTAGAGAGTAACTGGCTTTTATGCGGGTTGTAGCTAACAGTGATTTCCTCAATGACTCCACAGTGCCCCTGGCACCAGCTATGCAATTAGTAATGCTCCTGTCACAAACTGTGAGTGACCCATTAAAGAAAATAAAGAAAAAGTAACTCACTGGATGGCCCTATCTCTCACAAACACTTCTGGAGATTGAAGAAATACTTTCACAATTGTAAGTCCTGTGCTAAACTGAGAATCAGAAAAATGAAAAGTATTTGTTCATATCCTCATGGTACTAAGACCTCAGGGCCAAAATTATTACTGCCATTTCACAGGTAGAGAAATTAAGAACCAGAGATCATTGCTCCCAGTGGGAAATCATTACAAGTCTCTCATCTAAATGCTATCATTTTGTCTTACCTCACTAAAAGAAATACGCTTGTATACAACAGCACTGCAGCTATTTCAGTCAGAAAAAAATTATCACAGGTGACATTATGTGTGAGAGTTTGCCTTGATCACACCTTTTATAACGGAATAATTGGTTCTGAGTTGTATCATAGATGCATAACCACAAACTGGCCCCAGTGATGGTGGAATCTGTAGCCAATCTGGGAAGCCCAAAATGCTTTTACTATACCCACAGTTAAAACATTTGTATTTACAATACTGTATTATAGCTTGCTTATGAAGTACAGGGCCTGTCATAAACACTATTGGCTGTCAAATATAGAACAAATGCCTAGGACACAGATCTTTATAGCATCTTTGTTATCCCTTCTTGAAGCATATGCTGTTTATGTAAGTGAGGGCTTAGTTATCATGAATAAATCCAGCCAGAACACTCTGGGTTCATTTTCATTTGTGACCATGGTGGGATTCAATATTGATGTTATAAAACTGCACCCCTCAATATAAGAGCCACTAGGCACATCTGACTATTGACCACTGCAATATGCTGGTACAAACTGAAACATATACATGTAAAATACACACCAGATTTTGAAGGCTTCATATAAAAACAAAATTGCAAAGTAGCTCATTACTTTTATATTGATTCCACATGGAAATGATAATATTTTGGAAATACTGGGTGAAATATAATAGATTATTAAAATGAATTTCACCTTTTTTGTGTAATTGTGTAACGTGATTATGTAGCTAATAGAACATTTCAAATTCTATTCGTGAATCACATATTTCTACTGGAAAGTGCTATTAGAGAATTCTCTCCTTTCAAGAGCTTCCTAAATTGAAAGCTTACTCAATCATTCAGTCCCCCAGACCACCAGCAACAGCTTCCTGCCAAATGCACAGTGTATTAGGCCATTTGCATTGCTATGAAAAAATACCTGAGGCTGGGTAATTTATAAACCAAAGGGCTTTAATTGGCTCATGTTTCTAAAGGCTGTACAAGCATGGCACCAGCATCTGCTAGGCTTTGGTGAGGGCCTCAGGAATCTTCCAATCATGGTAGAAGGAGAAGTGGGAGCAGGCACGTCACATGGTGACAGCTAGGGCAAGAAAGAGACGGGGAGGTCTTAGACTTTTAAACAACCAGATGTCTCATGAACTAACTGGGTGGGAACTCACTTATCATCAAGGGGATGATGCAAAACCATTCATGAGTGATCCACCTCCATGGTCCAGTCACCCCCAACACTGGGAATCAATGTCAACATGAGATTTGGAGGGGACAGATATCCAAACTGTATCACACAGGAAGAGAATATTCAAAGAAGAGAATGTTTCCTGGCTTTAAAATCTGTCTTAATTATTTTATTTTCTAATATTGGAAAATACACTGTAAAGTATTTTTCTTTTATTTCTCCCTTGACTAACTCCTATATGTCCTTCAAGACAGCTCCACATCACTGCCACTTGGAAGCCATCCCTCACTACCACATCCCTCTGTTCCTGGCCGTCCAGTGCCATGAAGCTGGCTGGGTTAGGTGGGTTCTGTGCTACTCTAGCCGTATTATAATCTGGTTTCATTATAATCTACTTGTCTCTTAAACTCATTTCCTATAAATTCCTATGGTAAGAGCCTCTGTCTTTCATTTTTATATTTCCCTTACGTAGCACAGTACCTGGAAACATTTCACAAACAATCATTTGTTGAATGATTGCTTAACTGAAGAACAAATAAATAAAAATAATTATTGGCTGGGCATGATGACTTATGCCTATAATCCCAGGAATTTAGGAGGCCAAGGTGAAAGGATCACTTAAGACCAGAAGTTCAAGACCAGCCTGTGCAACATAGCGAGAGTCCATCTCTACAAAAAACAAACAAACAAACAAACAAACAAAAGCTAAAAGAATTAGCTGGGTATAGCGATGCATGCCTGTAGTCCCTGTTACTCTGGAAGCTGAGGCAGAAGGATGGCTTGAGCCTAGGAGTTTGAGGCTGCAGTGAGCTATGATCATGCCACTGCACTCCAGCCTGATTGACAGAGCAAGCCTCTGTCTCTAAAAATACTAATAATACTGCTTTAGCTGACATTGTTATTTCAGAATTATAAATTATGGTAGTTTACTTTTTTTTTTGAGACAGGGGCTCACTCTGTCATCTGAGCTGGAGTGCAGTGGCATGCTCACGGCTCACTGCAGCCTCGACCTCCAGGTCTTAGTTGATCCTCCCACCTCAGCCTCCCAGGTAGCTGGGACTACAGGCGTGTGCCACCACAACTAGCTAATTTTTTGTGTTTTTATTTTTTGTAGAGATAGTGTTTCATCATGTTGTCCAGGTTGGTCTTGAACTCCTATTCTCAAGTGATCTTCTCACCTTGGCCTCCCAAAATACATTTATGAGAATCAACTAACATAACTTTTGTATCGTGTCAATTAAATGAAAACTTACTGGCCAGCCTCTGCAACATTTCAAAATGTATTTGAAAGAAAATCCTTCATCATTTTATTAAACCACAATTCTTTGTAATTACTCTCCCTCAACTCAGGAGTGCTGTGAAAATGATATTGATGACTACAAATTGCTATGTGAAAATTATAAAGTAAAAATGTATTTGTATTTGTATATCACAAATCAACTAAACTGATGATAGAGAGGTTACTGGTGATACACATGAAGCATTTTCTGGGAATTGAGAAGGTGCCTATTATAAAATTAATGCGTTTGAAGTGTCATATAATTTACTGACCAAATCCAGACACTTTGAGAGTTAATGGTAGTGCTATAATATTTATTCAGGGACAAAAAGCATAAATGGGACTGTCAGGAACAAATCAGGACATATGGGCACCCTCGTTATATTAAATGAGAACCGTTTCTTAGGCAAGTAACCCATACTAGAGAAGTAATGGATGGGCTGTCCTCACAGGTTGATAGGAAGAAAGGGACGCTCATTCTTAATGGGAGTCCCACGAGTTAGAACCAGCAGTTACAAGATTCTGTCTTCTCTACTGGCCACTCTGTCTCGGGTGGATGAAACCTTTCAGCAGTCCCCTTCCCGATGGAGCAACTGACGAGCCCTGTGAGTGGAAGTTCTATCACTTTGCCCATCGGCTCACAAACTCAGAAAACTGCTGGGATGGATCTGTTCTGTCGGGTGTGGGGAGAGTCCTTCCTTGATCAATGCTTAATGAGCCAACTCTGCCATCTTCCTTTCTGTGCCCTCCATCAGAGAGGTTGGAAAGAGGGAGGAGCTATAGAGCTACAGCTTACTAAGGCCACTAGCCTTTGTCATTGTTCTGTTTGTTCCTCCTTGCCTTGGGGAAAAACTCAAAGCTATATCATCTTGATAAGAGCTTTCTATTAAAACCAGTACACACATTATTATTACCTCTTGAGAGATGAAGAAATGGAGGCTCAGAGACATTAAGAGATTTGCCCAGAGAGAGTATTGTGGTGGAGACTTCCGAGGCCCAGGCTGAGGCATTTTCCACCGTAACACAGTGCTATATGGAAACACCTCATGAAGACTGCATTGCCTTAATTTAATTTACAATATAAGCTTGAGTGTTTCCAAAGAAATCAAATGTGATGTTCATGCTTTGTTTTCTACAGCGGTGGTTACCCTGTACCATTCCGTAGGCTTGTGTCCTTGGGCAAATGTGACGCTGCACACCTAATAATCACAGCCAGTCTAGCGGAGGCCCATGCTGCCCGAGAGCTCCATGGATGCCGACCAGCATTATTTAAGTTTTCATTCAAAATCTCCTTTAGGGTGACTTCTGTGCACCTGAAGTGCCCATTCAAGAAGATCAACAAATGGCTGAAGACAGATTTTTCAGCCAGAGGAAAGAATTATTACCTTACCATCAGTCTAATGAAAACAGAGGTGAAATACCAACCTGCAGTAGATAAACAGCACACCAAGCCATCCATCACATTCAGCCGCACTGAGCAGAACACCCTAACCGATTTCGCCTGACTTTCCCGCGCCTCTCACAGACAGGCATTCACAGTATCAGAGAGCAGGGACCTTTTCCGGCAAGTTTTCATCAGAATAAAAACCTGATCAGGAATCCTTGAAGCAAGCCATTCCGTCTCCCAGTCTAAATTCCCCTTTCTCTCTAGCTATGAACAGCAATAGCTTATTAAAGACTTGCTTCTCATTTGCAAGCTCTGCCAAGCTGGCGTTCCCTTCCAGGAGCTGGTTTCTATTATTGGATCTACACAGCAGCTCCAATGACAACTGTCTTTTTCAGAACCTTCTAGTTGATAATTAGCATATCCATTCATTCAGCAGAAATACCTGCCCATTACTAGGCACTCTGGGTATAGAGATACAAGGCCCCTGCCTTCCAGAAGCTGAAAGTCAAAGGAAAAAGGCATCTTGCCTATCTAGAGACCTTTTCTTCCATTTTTCACATATATCATCACTCATTTTGCCTTAGCAATGGTAAATCAAAGACAGCAATGCACATTTTGTTAACAATGACCTGTTGAGGAAAATGTTTGAAGGACTCTAACACGTTATAAATTGTGCTAATGTCTGTTGATCTTTAAAATAAGGTATCATAATAGAAACAACAAAACTATGAAATAGATTTGTGGAATGCTTATGATGTGAAAGGCACTAATCATATTTTGTTTAATACTTATGGAAATCCCACAAGATCATAGTATCCCCAATACACAAATGAAGAAGTGGAGCCCAGCCTGAGAGTATACATCTAGTGAGTAGCAAAGCCACTATTTGGACCCAGGTATTTTTCAGGGTATTCAGAGATGGTCGTACTGTATCTGGTTAATTCACAAGAAACTAATAAGTAAAAATTTTGACTATCCATAGTGGAGGATATCCCTTTCTGGGGTCCAGAATACCTTGCTCCTATCCATAGAACACCTTCCTCATATCACATTTTTATTCAGAAATCTGCAAAGGGAGAGCGAATAGTATCAGAGGATGTTCCATACAGACTATGGTAAGGACAGATGAGATGACACTTCAAGTCATACACACACGTGTACACACACACAAACACACACATGCACATGGCCAGGATCTCTGGTGAGTGGAGTGATTCCCCCTTTCACCTCCATCACCATCTCTCTAGGGCAATTCTACACAAGTCACAAAACTCTGCCTCTATGATCACTTATTTTGTGTTCCAGTGCAGATCATCCAAGGTGAGCTTTTTTCCTTAGCTTGAGACAGGCCATATTCCCAGAGTAAGTATGCTTTGTAAATTAGCTCCTTAGTACACTAATGAGTATGACGTTTTTTAAAAATCAAGAGGTCATGTGATAGAGTTCTATGGTTTAAAACACGTTTAAGAAATGCAAGTGTAAACAAAGTGAAATCGGCATTGTGACTATGGAAGATTGTCCCAAACAGATTTGAGAAGCACTGTAGGACTCATGCTCCTTAGGACACTGGGCTGTACTGTCTCTTCTGAAATCACATTTTGCAAAAGGTAAAGAAACATTCTGTCTCCTTCAATTATGCATGTATTTAAGTAACTTATTGCTTAGAGAACAACTACTTGCCCTAACTTCCAAGCTTCGGAGAGATGCCTCCATGTCACCCCCAAGAACCATCTATCACTTATTTATTTCTATTGCCTCTAACACTTACACTTAGCAGAGAAATACACTTTTAAGTAATCATCGTTTTACTGGAATCGCCGTGTCCAATCACATTAGCATCTCACCCATTGTGGCTGCTCCATAAAATGTCAACGATGAGGTGAGATTTCGGACTTTTCTTCAGTGGTTGTGAAACTGGGATGTAATCCAGCTGTCAGGTCAAAGACAAACTTCACCTGTACTGTTTCAGATCCATCATGAGTATGACGTGCAAAGATAAGGTTACATCCAGTCAGGTGCTGACACATAGGAAATCGAATCGACCCAAGGGCCACGTTAATTAATGCAGAGCTCTGCCAAGTAGGGCTTATCAACTGAAGGGGCTGAAGACTCCCTAAATGTGGGCAGCTCAAGATCAAACCCAGTGAACCCTTGCCCTTGGCTGTGAGGCACTCTGAGGACTCGTTTGAAGTACAACCTGAACTTTGCTGGCACTGACCCAAATGCCTACACAGGGCTTTGATCATGTAGCTCTAGTGACACAGGATTTCAATCCAAACTGAGGCTCACTAACAACAACAGAAGGTGGAGATTAGAGGAAAGCAAGGAAGACCCAAAACTTCAAGCACATGCCAAGGAGATAACACTGTGTTGAGAAGCAGTCAGTGCCTCACGAACAATGCTTTGGGCTGCAGTTAATAACAGAGGCATCAACACCTCCCTCACAGATACTATCTTTTCACATTGCCCTCTTGTATTTTGTATGTTAACATTTATTTCTCTAGTGCATATATGCTGTCTATGCCATGTGATATGCTATGATAATCAGAGAATTTTGATATGGCTTAGATTCTGGACAAACATAATGAAGATTTGTTTTTCTTTGTTACGATGGAAATCAGACTAAGCCCTACACTGGAAAGCTGTTCTCATGATAAGTTCACTGGTTTTGGAAATAGATGTGGTATTTGTCTAGCCATAAATTCTTGTATATCTTTTTCCTTAGAAGGCTCCGTTCATGGGTTCTGTGAAGGGCTGGGAGCCAAGTGTTGAGAGAAGGAAAGCTGGTGTGCGTGATGTGTGCTGATGAAGCAAGGGTGGTGGGGGGAGCCCGTCAGCCGTGCTGAGTGACATTCCACACAGCCTCAGCAGATGTTCTGTACAGAGGGCTTTGTGGTACCCACACAAGTTATGAACTCTGGAGTCTGTAGCTATGAAGAGGTATTTCAAGAAAGAAATGCTTTCTGCATGCATCCTCTTTCTGGTGCGTCTAATACTTTCCCTGTGGATGGAAGAATTTTGTATGGTGCTAAGTATCACCTGATGGAACAGTTACATTAGGCTGAGCGTGGTGGCTCACACCTGTAATCCCAGCACTTCCGAAGGCCAAGGTGGGCGGATCACTTGAGGTCAGGAGTTCGAGACCAGCCTGGCCAACATGGTGAAATCCTGTTTCTACTAAGAATACAAAAATTAGCTGTGCGTGGTGTCACATGCCCATAATCCCAGCTACTTGGGAGGCTGAGATAGGAATCACTTGAATCCGGGAAGCAGAGGTTGCAGTGAGCCAAGATGGCACCACTGTACTCCAGCCTGGGCCACAGAGTAAGACTCTCTCAAAAAAATAAAATAAAATAAAAAGAAATTGTTACTTTAATTGCTAGTTATACTAGTAGTGGACAAGAATAAGGCCTCTGAATGACTAGATGAAAACAACAATAAGAAAACCACAATTTTCTATGTCATCATAACTGGATAATCATTTAGGGTGAAGGTGGATTCTAAAATTTCTTTGGTAGCTGAAGTTACCTCCTTTCTTGTTCTTTCACTTCCATGCATGAATCTCTTGCTTACTATGGTAATGTGCATAAGCATTTTCCATAAGATGTGCATAACATCTGCATTTTGCATAAGATGTGCATATGTTAAACAGGGAATCCTTTCCCCATTGCTTGTTTTTGTCAGATTTGTCAAGGATCAGATAGTTGCAGATGTGTGGCATTATTTCTGAGGCCTCTGTTCTGTTCCACAGGTCTATATATCTGTTTTGGTACCAGTTCCATGCTGTTTTGGTTGCTGTAGCCTTGCAGTATAATCTGAAGTCAGGTAGTGTGATGCCTCCAGCTTTGTTCTTTTTGCTTAGGATTGTCTTGGCTATATGGGCTCTTTTTTGGTTCCATATGAAATTTAAAGTAGTTTTTCCTAATTCTGTGAAGAAAGTCAATGGTAGATTAATGGGGATAGCATTGAATCTATAAATTACTT
>NW_012115422.1:3438959-3611679 GCF_000951035.1 Colobus angolensis palliatus
TTGGAATAGTTTCAGAAGGAATGGTACCAGCTCCTCTTTGTATCTCTGGTAGAATTCAGCTATGAATTCATCTGGTCCTGGGCTTTTTTGGTTGGCAGGCTATTAATTACTGCCTCAATTTCAGAACTTGTTATTGGTCTATTCAGGGATTTGGCTTCTTCCTGGTTTAGTCTTGGGAGGGGTGTATGTGCCCAGGAATTTATCCATTTGTTTTAGATTTTCTAGTTTATTCGCATAGAGGTGTTTATAGTATTCGCTGATGGTGCTTTGTATTTCTGTGGGATCAGTGGTGATATCCCCTTTATCACATTTTATTGTGTGAAAACTGGCTAGCCATATGCAGCAAACTGAAACTGGACCTCTTCCTATACCTTATAGAAAAATTAACTCAAGATGGATTAAAGACTTAAATGTAAGACCTAAAACCATAAAAACCCTAGAAGAAAACCTAGGCAATACCACTCAGGACATAGGCATGGGCAAAGACTTCATGACTAAAACACCAAAAGCAATGGGAACAAAAGCCAAAATTGACAAATGGGATCTAATTAAACTAAAGAGCTTCTGCACAGTGAAAGAAACTATCGTCAGAATGAACAGGCAACATACAAAATGGGAGAAAATTTTTGCAATCTATCCATCTGACAAAGGGTTAATATCCAGAATATACAAAAAACTTAAACAAATTTACAAGAAGAAAACAAACAACCCCATCAAAAAGTGGGCAAAGGATATGAACAGACACTTCTCAAAAGAAGACATGTATGCAGCCAACAAACATATGAAAAAAAGCTCATCATCACTGGTCATTAGAGAAATGAAAATCCAAACCACAATGAGACACCATCTCATGCCAGTTAGAATGGCGATCATTAAAAAGTCAGGATACAACAGATGATGGAGAGGATGTGGAGAAATAGGAACACTTTTACACTGTTGGTGGGAGTGTAAATTAGTTCAACCATTGTGGAAGACAGTGTGGCAATTCCTCAAGGATCTAGATCCAGAAATACCATTTGACCCAACAATCCCATTACTGGGTATATACCCAAAGGTTATAAATCATTCTACTATGAAGACACATGCATGTGTATGTTTACTGCAGCACTGTTCACAACAGCAAAGACTTGGAACCAATCCAAATGCCCATCAATGATAGGCTAGATAAAGAAAATGTGGCATATATACACCATGGAATACTATGCAGTCATAAAAAAGAAAGAGTGCATGTCCTTTGCAGGGACATGGATAAAGCTGGAAACCATCATTCTCAGCAAACTAACACAAGAACAGAAAACCAAACACCGCATGTTCTCACTCATAAGTGGGAGTTGAACAATGAGAACCCATGGACACAGGGAAGGGAACATCACACACTGGGGCCTGTTAGGGGGTGGGGAGCTAGGGGAGGGATAGCATTAGGAGAAATACCTGATGTAGATGATGGCTTGATGGGTGCAGCAAACCATCACGGCATGTGTACACCTGTTTAACAAACCTGCACATTCTGCACATGTATCCTATAACTTAAAGTATAATAATAATAGAAGATGTGCGTATGATCTGCATCTTGCATAAGATCCCTGGGTAGGACTTGATTGTATTGATATCCTTTTACTTACTGAACTTTTGATAGCTGAGCTTTGTTCCATGTTGAGCTACTATTATTGTTTTAAATCATTAAAACTGTCATTTAAAACAGTCTTTAAAGCAGAAAAGGACACAGCCTAGTCTGTCCATCTATTTGGATCTTCCAGTCTGAAGCACACATATTACATAGCAGCAAACAACAATCTTTCTCCAACCACTTGGTTAAGTGATGATCACTGTCCTTTCCCCTGATTCTTTTTTTCTTTTTTTAAGGTGTGTACTTTTATTCAACTGGCCTCAAGTCAGTGTACAGGTAAGCCCTGGTTGCCTCCACACCTCCACCCACTCCCAGGGAGACCAAAATCATTCATACATTCCAAGTTGGGAGACAAAAAAAGGGGGGCCATGATGGTTGATCATTCAAAATAAAACAAAAAAGTATTAAACTGAAGATTAAAAAAAATTGCATTACCTTATTTACATGAAAGCAATGCTATCACCTACCCTGTGTGGGACTCTGGAGAGGACTGGGTCATTCTCCTTAGAGAGAAGTAGGGTAGTTTTTGGGATGGCAAGGGTCTTCCTGTAACAATGCATCTCACGATATTTGGAATGACTATTAAAGAAGATTAACGTACAATCAAAGTCCTTAGACACATTGTAGAACTTCGGGGGATGCTCACTCCAACTGAGTGCTGTCACCTTTATCGGTCTAGTTTTTAAAATCCTGAGTCAATCCAAAAACAAACAAAACAAAAGCCTTGCCAATCTTATCTTGTTTTTTGCGCGTAGACAGATTTTGGCGAGAAAGGGTGTAATGCAACTAAGTAATAGTCTGCTTAGAGGCATCTGCAGTGGACAGTGGAGGGGCCAGACTCATATTCCGGCCTGCTGAGCCACATCTGCTGGAAGGTGAACAGTGAGGCCAGGATGGAGCCTGCCCCCGATTCTGACTTCAATTCCTGCCTCCCCTCTTCTTGCTCTTTCTGCTCCTGCCCAAGTGACCTGCTTAACGTGCCAGGGCACACTGCAGGGCAGGGGCTTTGCGCTTGCTGTTTCTTCAGTCTGATGGCTCCTCTCCAGCTATCTGCGTGACTCGTCCTTGCTTCTTCTAGGTCTTTGTTCAAAGGTCATCCTCTTAGTGAGGCCTCCCCTGGCCGCTCTGCCTAAAGTTCTCCTTGAACTGGGCACTTTCTGTTCTCCTTTCTTGCTATTTCTCCCACGTATTTATTGCTACACTATAAATATACACATACTCTATTTTTTAGTTTTGGCCCATTTTAGTGTTGATCTCCCCAAGCAGAATTGAGGACAGAATTTTTGTTTGTTTGGCTCTCTGTTGCATTAGGACACATGATGAGTATTTAATATAAATTTTTGAATGAATGAATGAATGAATGAATGAATGAACAGGGGCCAGGTTCTCTGCTGGACACAACTGATCAAGTCAAATATGGTTTCTCATTGCAAGGAGTTTATGTCTCATGAGGACGGCAGATATTTAAGTAATTAAAATAAAATGTGTCCACACATAAACCTACACACAAATGTTTATAGCAGCTTTATCCACAATTTCCCAAATTTGGAAGCAACCAAGTTTCAGCATGTGAGTGGATAAATAAGCTTGAGTACATCCAGACAATGAAATATTTACTCAGTACTAAAAATAAATAGCTATCAAGCCATGAAAAGATGTGGAAGAAAGTTAAATGCATTTTACTAAGTGAAAGAAGCCAATCTAAAAAGGCTATATACTATAATAATTCCAACTATATGACATTCTGGAAAAGCCAAAACCATGAAGACAGTAAAAAGACCAGTGGTTTCCAGTGCTTAGGGAGAGTGAGTGATAAATAGATGGAGCATAGAGGATGTTTTTTTTTAAGTAGCGGAACTACTCTTTATGATACAATAATGGTAGATATATGTCATTATACATTTGTCCAAACCCATAGACTATGAATGAATCCTGATGTAAACTATGGATTTTGGGTGATAATGATATGTTCATGCAGGTTCATGAATTGTTTTAAATGTACCACTCTGGTAGGGGATGTTGTTAGTGGGGGATGTTGATAACAGGGGGAGTGGCAGGGGCATATGTGAGATCTCTGTACCTTCCCCTCAACCTTGCTGTGAATGTAAAATTACCTAAAAAATAGTCTATTAAAAATGTGGAAATAATTTGTGAGAAAATCTAACTATCTAAGTGTCTCCAAGATCATGAGTTTGAACTTGAAAATGGCAATGTCTATACAAAAAAAAAAAAAAAAAAAAAGGCTCACTGCAGGGGTGAGAGGGAATAGCAGTGGAGCTTAGTCCGGTCTTCCTGTGGAAGTGATGTTTAAACCAACACCTGAGCTTTATGTGAGGGGCCAGAGGCAAGAGAGAATATGGCAGGTGCCAGTTCCAGATGGCTGGAGCTGGGACGCAAGAAGTGAGAAGGGTCCAGATGTTAAATAAAGCTCAAGGTGGCAGGGGGTGGGGGGTAGGTGCAAAGGTCTGGTATGAAATCTTCAGGAGACTGAGCAACAGGGAGCCATAGAGGCGTCTGAAGCAGGAAAATGACATGACCAGAATAGTATTTTAGCCAGATTTGAGAGAAGCAAGAAGAAAAGTTAAAATGAAATAGATTTCAATGTGTGCAGACTGTCAAATCTGTCCCTGGGAGAACTGATTCACTCTGGACAGACAAAAATAGTAAGCACATAGAGTACAAGTGAAATTTTCCTGGGGTGCTTATAGCTCTGGGAACACTGAGCTCATCCCTGCCTCAGCATTTCACCCACCACGTCCCCTTACCGAAAACGTTCTTTTCATCCATCCACAGCCACTCATCCTTCACAAATACAGTTGCAGTCTATTTCCTCTGGAGAACTCTTTCTGTCCTCATTGGTATTTCTTTCCTTTGATCTCCTAAAGCACTAAGGTGCACACCACACAATTTAGCTCTTAATGGTCTACCTTACTGAATAATCTGATACCTTAGTACCTCAAGCAGAATGTTCTTTCCTTACTAACAAAGACTCCACACCCCACCCACCTCCTCCCTACCTACCAGGTTCTTCCAAATGTACCAAATAATTTAGGTCCAGAGTACTGAATATAACCTGGCAGTTTGCAATCTTAGAATGACTCTTCAAAGACTCACACTTTATAAATGAGAACATCTGGACATAAGTAGTTCAGCAGGAAAAGCCAGGAGAACTAGGCTTTAGAGTTTTTACGTAGCTATAATTTAGTTGAGTGACCCCATGCCAAAAAAAATCAGAAGACCCTCTAAGACAGTTGAGCATTTGTGAAGAACAAAGGCAGAATATCTAAAAGGTAAGGACAAATCTTAAATACAGTAAAAAATTAGGCAACTGCCACATCAAAACACCTAGTAGAATCTGAAAAACAAACTTCAGTGAAATTTGGCCAACTGTGTAAATGACTAAAAACCTCAGTATGGTCAGTATTGCGATCCAAAATAATGGAGTAAAATATATAAAAACAGCTCTATTTCTGGAGTAAGATGTCAGACCACTCCCTCCCTCCCTTCCTCACTTCCTCACTTCCTCCCTTTCCTCATTCCCTCCTCCTCCCCCTCTCCCTCCCTACCTGGTGTTGAAAATATTATCAATAGACCTATTAATTACTGCATTCATGTATTCTTACAGTGTCTTTTTATTGGCTGTCAAGGACCATTAAATGGATCAACATAAAACAGTGTGCTACCTCTTGACTCCAGTTTCAAAATCTCAGTATATTTCAGTAAACTATCTCTTTAGTGAGAGTGATGATATTTGACTATAAGACCTTGTTGAGAGTGACAACAATGAATGGGTTACACATTGCTGATGTAGATCAAGCAGTTTGTCAGATGTTACAATATGCTTATGCATTAAAGTCACACTATGCAGCAATAACCCTAAGTTTATTTTGTGTCAGTTACAGCATGATGGGCATGCCAATCACCAAGTTCTTACACGTAGGTTAGCATTTCTATTCTAGGTCCCCATATTCAAAAGAGTTCATAACTTGGTCACAAAAACTAATCATGGAATGAATCTTGGCATATGAAAGTCACTTCTCAGAAGATTAAAAAAATACAAATTAGAAAAAAGCCCCAAGTGCTTTGCCATTCTTGATGTTACCCACAGGCCCCAAAATGAATTAGCAAGTCAGCAAGTCCTTTTCCTTTATTTCTTTCTTTCTCCAAGGAAATTGTGTACTTCAGGGCCCTTGGGTCAGTTTTTAAGCTGACTTGTCTGGAAAAGGTATCACCTGGAGGGAAAGAAGTTCTTTTCCAGCCTGGGCAATATAGTTGAGACCCAGTCTTTATAAAAAAATTTAAAAAGATAAATCAGCCAGGCATGGTGGCTCACACCTGCAGTTCCAGCTACTCGGGAGGTTGAGGTGGGAGGATCACTTGAGCTCAGGAGTTCAAGGCTGCAGTGAACCATGATGGTGCCACCACACTCCAGCCTGGGTGATGGCACAGTGACACCCTGTCTTAAAAGAAAAAAAAAAGAAATTAGAATTAAGTTCTTTTGTGCTACACAAAGATATTTTCCTTCAGGTGGTGATGGGAGGAGGGAGGTTGGCTAACACTGAGGTTTCAAGTTTGAGTTCCGGGCTGTATTTCTGAATATGAACAAGATGCTATTGAAACTGTTCATTTAGATGCTCTCTCTCTTTAAACAATCTCTAAACTTTTATATTATAGAAACTGAGAACAAAGATTCAATCTTGTTTTCCCTTGCAACTGTAGTAACAGATATTTACTGACGGCAAACTGTTCCAGATATTTTGTGAACATTATTCCATTTAATACTAATTTTAATATTGCAAAAAGGTACCACCTACTGCCTTTGTTTTATAAATGAGGAAACTTAGGCTCAGACAAGTTAAGAAACCTGCCAGGGGACATACACTGAAGCTGAAACCCAGGAAACCCAGGCCCATAATAAGTTAAATGTGTGTGTTCTATTGGTTATATACTTTTTAGCATGACACACAAAGGTAGGTCATGCTAAAAAGTGCCAATACCTATGTGGAAGAAAATACAGTTAAATATACACTCTAAAGGTCTCAACGTTGTTAACATGCAAGTGTCTGAATGGCACCTGCTAGGGCTTTGTGGGGCCGGGCCTAAGTAAACGCTGATACAGGCAGCCCCTTCACTTAGCCCATCCATTTTTGCCCACATTGTCTTTGGCAATTTCTGTAGTCATCTCCAATTCATTAAAAAAGTTTACTACAAGAGTTAATTGATCTTGATTGCTGGTGGGTAGCATTAACTCAAATACAGAAATGCTCTTGCTCTCCAAGACGACACCTATTTTAGGGCCTGGCCACTGCTAGGCTAAGCTTGATGGGTTACCCTCAAATGATGACCCAGATTCATGTAAGGTGAACTTGTCCTCAAACGGCTGCTGGCTATTAAAGTTTAATTTTGATTAGATCTTCTTCCAACATTTAGTAGTACAATTCCAACTCACTAGGTTTTCCAGGTTTTTCAAAAATCACTTTTCCTTTTCATGGTTAGTAATTTTAATCGGAGAAAGAAAAAAAAAATCTCAAATGCACAAAATCTTTTACCATGCTCCATCTTTTTAATAATGTATTTATTTTTATTCTAAGTCCAACAGGCAAAGACCAAGTCAATTTCAGTATTTGGCACAAAGCCTGCTGCAATATTGATGCTATAATATCAATCATGATTATAAGTTACTCTGTTATCATTATGTGAATATTATTTTATAAGCTTTAATAAGATGCTTGAGCATTTAAGTTGAATGGTTTGAAGTCTAAATTCATATTCATGCCAAATATGTAGGACATATTTTTCATAATTGTTCTTGTCCCTTGGGTCAGTAATATACTTTATAATCATCATAAAATTTCATTCTTAATCCCTTTTAATTTATCAGAAGGAAAATATGGATGGTTATTGCCCAATTAAAATACTCCTGATGCTTTTAAGGTAGATATTATTGGGGTTTTGGAGTTTCACTGAAGACAATTAAAAAAAAGAACAGCTGCATGGCCTCAAAGTGTTTTTAAGTGCTCCAAGTTTCCAGAGATATCCAGCTGTTCAGCAGTTCCCTGTCCCCTGTGTCCTGTTCTCGTATCATCTGTGATGTAATCAAGGAAAGACTGGAACATTTTTCCCACATGAAGGGTGCAGGAGCATGTGACTAGAGATAGAATTTTCACTTGGTACCTAGAGAATCCATTCTGATACTTATATACACTTGGCTTACAGTTGCCAAGAGCAGGACCTAGGAAGAAGGTCACCAAAAAACCTGAGATAAATGCATGAATTTGAGTCTGCCTCCTTGACTAGACATAGTACCACTTGCTTCGTGAGAAACACAAGAGGTGTGCTCTTGGAATGGGTGCTTTTTGAAGGTGTTTGCTAAGGGCATTTTCTGTAGACAATTCACATGATACTGACTAGAAAGCAAACTGGTAGGTGCCCATACACAACCCAGTAGAGGAGACTCTGTTACAAAAGCTACAGTTTCTTCCAGAGAAATTAAATGAATCAAAGTGATTAATATTTATAAAATAAAACATATAGTCAGAAAAACTGCATTTCAGTTCATATGAAAAAATTACAAACAGAATTCAGTCTGACCCTTCTTCATTTGATGCACTTGATTTCTACTTTCCTCTCGATTTCATCAAGATCTTAAGCGATAACTGTATTAAAACCTATTTTTATTTTCTTCCCCTCACTTATCCGAATATTGTAATTTTATATACACATGTTCAGTTATCTGAAAAGAAAGTCCCCAAAGTTCATAAACTTCTAAATGTTTACTTAATATTAAGATGAAAGCACTCTTAAGGAGGGATACTATGAAGATGCCTTAAGATTGTTGGAAAGTCCAGGCTTTCAAACAATTGGTGTTCTTCTCCAAAAAGAGGAGAGTCTTTGCAGTGGGAGCACAAGGATTAGTTGGTGGATGTGGTAAAGGCAGACAAGTTGACTGAAATATATGCAAATAGCTTTCATTGGGAGGTGTGTTATAGTTTACAAAGAGCTTTGGCATGCACATGTTGTATCATTTGGTAAATATTAGCATACCCACCATTCCTAGAAGCAATTCAGTTGTCTTCTAACACATTGCTCGTTTGTGAATATTTTCTTTTTGAACAGGCAAATTTTCACTTGAAATATTGAACTTCAGGATCAATATCATATATTATAAGGGGTGATAAAGTCATATGCATTCTTAAGTAAAAATAACACCACATTCTTAAAAGGACGTTTGTTTGTTTATTACTTAAATGGGTTTCAGCCACTAGCGTACATTTGGCACCAGTTGCTGTGTTTTGCTCTAGCCCGAGACTCTAATGCCTGAGCACTAGTTACTCTGGTTCTAAAAATCTACGAATTTTGATATATGGCTCTACATTATGAAAGCTTACCTCTTTATGGCTTCAACCAGAGGAGTGTATGGCTCCGGGCTTTTCTTTTAGGCTCTTTGACCTAGAGAAATGAAGCTTGGAAGAGGGGATCTGCAGGCACTAACTTGTAGAGGAGAGTCCCAGACCTGCAGGCAGCATGCATTCAGTGAGCTGGGAAACTCTAGTTAGGGAACATGGAGTCACTAAGTCTTTCAAAGTAGGAAAGGAGCCCCAACTGTTAAGGCAGCTAGCCAAGCAGGTGACAAACTGTTGTACTTCAAAGACAGGAAATCCCTTCAAACGTTAAATTGTAAGGACACAAAATGACCTACATTCAGGAAAACAGGGAGTCAGTAATTCCACATCAGGCTTGTTCCAGTTTACTGAAGCGTGTCTGCTGGATATTAACTGGTCCTAAGGATCCTACTCTAAGTAGATGGCAGCCTTTTCCACCGGAAACCCACATTTTCAACATCTTATTTTTTAAAAGTCATTCGAGTTCACATCAGATTGAAGTTACTATGTAAGTACTCTCTCTGGGATAGTTTTCAACCTTAAAAATTAGTCTAGTTTAAAATTACAATTACTCAGAATGTTTAAGAAATCTACGAACATGTTTAAAAAATCTTCTGAACATCAAAACTAAGAGGAGGCATCAGTATACAGTGCAGTCTTAGAAAACAACTGATGGATTGCTTAAAATTGGAAAGACAGCTTAGAAGTGCCCCAGTATCAAGGCATAGGACTTTCCAGTAGCTTTTCCCAGCTCAGAAGGCAAAGTCTAGATGGATTTCCTGCCAATCCCCAAAACTACCTAGGGCTGTGGATGTAGCAGTTTGAAACATGTGTCAATGCTAAATACTTGTCCAACTGGCTTGGAATAAAGGGAGGGCTGTGGGTGGGGATGGCTGAAGGGAGCAGAGAAATGGCATATGCTATTTTCTCAAGGCAGGGCCTCTGTCCCCCAGCACTCAAAGAATTACTGAACAAATGTGTAAGTGGGAAGGAAATGGATGGGTGAAAGTTAACTTCATCTCAGCACAAAAAAGTTGCCTTTCCATGCTTACATTTTCAAAATGCAAAAATCCAAAAAGCACTGATACTGGAAAATTCCTGGGACACTGAAAAGCTTAACCATATTCCATAATTTTATTAATTTAAGACTTTCCAAGCAGGGAGATCAAACTTAACTCTGCTTCCAGCTTACAAAGCAAGTCAACTTATTTTGTATATATAGCTATAAACTGTTTGCAAGTTTCCTCAGTCAGGTACTCGGGATGAATTATGAATGGAATTAGCTAGCCTGACTTGGAATTTCCTCACTTTTACTGGTCTTTAAACAAGATTTTTATACATTCATATGTAATCGATGGAACCAACACATGAAATGGTCCTTCACATAAAACACTCTCTTTTAAAGTAATTTTGCAGTTGAGGAAACCTAAATATGAACTTCTGATGTGGAAAAGGTAGTTTTTACATGCTATTTAGAAACTGATCTAAAAAACTGCTGAGCTGACCACAAGATTTCTGTCAGAAACTGAAATTAGGATTATATTTTAAAATATAATTGTAAATGCTTGCTTTCTTTCATAAAACCAATCTGCTTCTCATATTCCTAGCCTTAGTCACATTGAAAATACATAAATTTGGTATTTGGTTATTGAGTTTTGAAGTTGCAAGGCAGGATAATTTAGATATTCATAAATACAGAGCATAAGAAAATCCTTCCTGAGTGCAAAACTACCTTTAAAATCATCATCCAAAGGAGTGAATGCCACACCTCCTGATTTAATTTTGGCTATTAGCTATTTCATACCTTAATATACATTCTTCACATAAAACTTGCACTGTCTTAAAACTTGCCTACAAACTGGCATGTCCAAATTGTGTGCATAAAAAAAAACAAGATGAAGATAGATGCCAAGTTTTCAAGAAAGAAATGAATTTGGATTGTTTTTTTACACCAACAAGACACATGTTCAAATTTATCCCATGTATATAAAAAGATTAGTATAAAATATTTTCAATTGTTTATGCAGAAAGTAGTAGGGAACAAATTCCAATAATTTTTATCACATAGCTGATATAGCGAAATATTTGGAACATTTAAAATAAAAGTGCTAATTAAAATACATATAAAATTTTCAAAGTTTAAAAAGCAGTTGGAAAAACACTTTTACCACTTAGAATACAATTACCTGCACAGCTTAATAGTCTTATAGATTTCAGGAGTAAAATGTGTTTAGAAACGTCTTTTCCATTCCCTCAAACCTATAGTGGGCTGAGAATATAACTCTTTCTTCATAATATATTAAAAAGTATCCACCATCTTGAGAGAACTATATATTATGGTAATAAGTTTTACATCTGATTATGCCATTTTTAGACTATGGAATATAGTCTCTGAATTCTTTTGGCGGGGGGGGGAATGGTGTGGAAAAAATAATTTTAAAACGTGTTTCTATCTTCATTTAAAATGTACACATTCTCAAGTTTCTTAACAAAAAGCTTTGATCTCACTATTTTATATAGACTGCATTTACAGGCTTGGAAATCCTGTTCTCTCTATTAAACTCCTTAAACAGGATTATATTAATCTTACTTAAAAAACTACTTACAGCAAACATGGTGCTCAAAAGAATTAAAAATAATAGTTGCAGTGTTTTAATATTTATGAAAATATGTTTTTTGAAAGACAGATGAACTTTGAAATGTGAACACAGAAAAGAAATACAAGTATAAAGTTTCCTTTCAAAACTTTTCCTTTCGAAGAAATATTTATCCTACATTTCTACATGCAAAACTTTTAGAGTAAACTATTGAGAAAATCCTAGATAGTAAAACATTTGTTT
Organism: Colobus angolensis palliatus; assembly: GCF_000951035.1. Classification (NCBI taxonomy): domain Eukaryota; kingdom Metazoa; phylum Chordata; class Mammalia; order Primates; family Cercopithecidae; genus Colobus; species Colobus angolensis. The sequence continues at coordinate 3,450,809 of NW_012115422.1, forward strand.
CTGTAAGTTCATAAGTACTTGCTGTACATACTCAAAGGCAGCCCTGACCCACTGTATCCACAAATGCATCTGCAGGGGGAATGGTTCCAAGCCAGTCGCTGAGTGTCATGTGTCCCTTCTCCAGGAGCAGGGACATTGAGTCACAATGAAATTTTATTATTTATATGCATTTTTTAAAATTCTGTTTTTCTTAGCGTTCAAAGCTTTGATAGTAAATGTCAAACCACACTGAAGTCGACTTGTTAGCTTTTTTAGCTAGCCTTACTGCTGTCGGCTATTTCAAATTGCAAATGACAACAAACAGGTGGGTTTTTTTTAATCACTAAAGAGCATCCCTTTTCATATAGCTAATATAACAAAAAAGTCTAAAACATGGGCATATAATTCCCACTGTAAATTAATTCTATTTATTTCAGGCTTACGTATTAACAGCAAGTGAATGCTTTTCAAGAGATCCTTGGCTGTTCTATTTGTCCTTGAACATTAACCTTGCCACCTCAAAACTCAATGCCTTTGCACTTAGTCTAGAAAATTAAAAATACAAGTCGTCTTCATCTTAGTAACCTGTGCAAGTTTCTACAAGTGACTGGAGGATCACGTGGTAACTAACTTTAACTTACCTCTTCTAGGCTTTATTAACGAGTTTATCAAAAAATATTAACTTTCTGGCAAGATGTGGCTAATTCTTAAGTGCAGCTTAAAACTTTGGACATCCCCCTTATAAAAATGATGCCACGAAATGTGCCACTGTCCATTTATTTCCCATTCCACTTAACGCATTAATATTGACCCTCAGGACAGCAGCGCTGGCATCATTTTGGAGCTGCAAAGCAAGACGTGGTGCATTGATGAGCTAAAAAGGACCCGTCTTTCACTGGGCCCCTTACCAACATCTTTCTCCCTAGAAGACAAATACTTTTCAGATCTCGCACCCCTCTTTACAAACCTGAGCGGGGCTTTCGGGGTAGGGAGAGGCAAGGCTTTGGTGGGAGCTGCTCGTCTTCAGTAAAGCGAGAGCCGGCTGCAAAGGCGCAGGCTGGCAGTTCTGGTCATTTCCTGCCGATTTCCGATTCCCCTCGGAGCAGCTTGGAGAGGAAGTCGAATTTCTTTTCCAGGCGGAGCCTCCACGATGGGCGCGAGAGCCTCGTGCGTGGGCCGGGATCGTGGCCTGGGAGAAGCGGGAACCCGGTGCCCGCCCGCGTCCTCGCGCCTTGGCCAGGAACCGGAGACAGGCGCGTTGGGTCGGGCCCGAGGCGGGCGGCCCAGCGCGGCTGGGAGGGCCGGGAAGAAGAGTCCCCAGAGCCGCGGATACGCTGAACTCCGGGGAGGGGATGGGCAGGAGAGAGAGCACACTCCTGGAGCCGCGGCGTCCAAACCCGGACGCACTTGAACCCGCGGCGAGGCCGGTGGCCTGCGGCCTTTGGATCGCACCCGCGCCCCGCGCAGAGCCGAACGCCGGCCGTGCCGGCTCCTCGGCATCCCTCGGCGGGGCGCTCGCTGAGGGCCACACACTGTACCCCGACTTTAGCACCGCCGCGGGCAGGGCGCTCTGCTCCTGGACCCCGAATCTGAAAGTGGAGACCGAGGGCTGCCTGCAGCAAAGCTCGACTTATATTTCATTTTCTTCCGATTTGGAGAAAATGTCACGGGCGAGAGCGGAAAAAAAAAAATTAACTGTAAATATGATTTGGAGCGGGGCGAGGGCGCGGCGTCCGCGCGGCAGCAGGCGGCGCGGGCGCGGGCGCCCTTGCGGGGATTCCCGGTCTCTCAGCGCGCTCTAGTGGACACCCTGCCTTTCGCCGGCTCCCCATGCTAGTTACAATCTGCAATATATTATTCCTTCCGAAGTATTGACAATGTGTGAGACTCAGTAACCCCCGAGCTCTCGTCTGTAATCAGGACATTTATCCACATTTAGGGGGGAAAATCCGAATCAAATCCCCGTGACCCTGATTGGGTTACAGTGTCATTTTCCCTGGATCCTCTTTTAAATCCACTCCACACTGCTTCTCTGTCTATTACATGCTAATTTAATTTTACTGTGGAAGATATTTTCAGCATTTGCTGAGGACAGTAAATTTTGTAGTTTATGTTATTTCACTTTTTATGACTTTTTAACACTTAATAAAATTTTATTAGAGCACTTTTGTGTTTACAAGGCCACAAAACTCTTGGCAGGTTGTCAGAAGTCCTTTTTATTATGATCCTACTGATATACTGCGAGTAATGAAATAATCATGTCCAGAAATGTATCAAAGGCCAGAGGGATTATCCCACTTAATAGCTCCACAGATGCGCCCAGAAGAATGTGGACGCGCGACAGGACGGGCTGAAAGGCTGCAGGAGGAAGCAGGCAGCCTCCGCTCCTGGCTTTACCATTTCGGTTGCTTTCCTAAAAGGCTACATGCAGGGTCATGTGACTTTCCGCGGTCTCAATAAAAAAAAAAAAAAAAAGAATTTATTCTATTGCAAAATGTGCTTTTCTTTTTATCCTCCTTGTGTGGGCATTTAAGGCTGTTCTAGTGGCAGTGAGGCTGGCTGTACATATCCATGTCAGTCACCGCGCCTGGCCCCACTTTCCTCTCATTTGTAAGTGTACTTTTGTGGTATTTAAACAGCCGATGGTGACATTGGTGTTGAGCAGTGTTGCTTCCACAGCCCACACTGAAGGCATTGGGAGGGACCCAGGAGGGCACAAGGTGTTTTAAGGCCCTTTCCCACCTGCCAAACACCTTTTGCTGTTGGTTTTTGGTTTTATTTTGTTTTGCGAAACAGGGGAATAGTGACTTAAGGACTCGGCTTTCTGCCTTGTGCCTTGTGCCAGAGAGTCACAGTACAGTTGTTTTATTTTTTGGTAAGACTTGCAGTGAGAAGGACTGAGAATATAGCTTTCTTTTAAAAAACCATTTCCTTTTCTTTTAAATAGATAAGTGATCATTTAACACACGGGTATTAAGTTCATTCTTGCTGCAAAAGAAGGCTATTGTATCTCCTGACCCTCAAAGCAAGGTGGGTGGCTTTGTTTTATAATTAAATTTTCTGTCTTCAGCTTCATATTTCTCTTTCTCTGTTATTTCCTGAAGAGTGTGTCAAAGTGATAAAAGAGGTGAGGAATGGACTCAAACAGAGTGATTTTGAAATTACTGTTGGTACATCCGTAGCACGTGTTCTTCTAAACTTTGGCTTTTTAAAGATTTCAGCAGGGTTTTTCACAAGCAAGTGTGTGTGTGTGTGTGTGTGTGTGTGTGTGTGTATTTCATGTTCCAACATATCACATTAGGATTTTGTAATCTGTCACTGTTTAAAACAGCCTCTGGGAAGTGCGCCTCTCTCTGGATTGCCTCCATCACACGTGTGTGTTCTCTCCCAGTCAGAAATACATAAGGCTGCTCATGACACTCTTTGATTTCAACTTCAAGGGAGCAGTTTAGTTTTTTGTATGTCGTTTGCTAACCATGGACAAAATTTAGCGCCTAGTCTAATAGTCTCCTATGTGTCTGTGATGGTCTAGATTCTGAAAAGAGCTTATGAAGGACTGCAGCCCTCCCTTAAAAACAATTATGTCCTGAGGCCGTTTGGGCAGCCATTTATCTCCTCTTCTGGTATTTTCTGTTTGCAAATATGAGTCAGTTTTTCTTTTTTTGTCTTTTTCAAGTTATTTCTCTAACAGTTAAAGAACTAGGAAAGAAAGTGATGTTATGCCCTGACTAAACATTCTTTCTTCATTCTGCTTACTACTGATAGCTTGTTTTCTTTGCCTTTTACCACACGAGACACAAGACATGACATGGAGCAGAGAAAAAGGTTCTGATCTTAGCTCTCCAAATTCCAGAGTGTTTTGCATAAGGGAATTTATGCTCAAGTCCAGGAATCAAGAGGAGCATATTAATTTTCATTCTGCTATGAAGTGACAGTTCAATTTTATGAGTAATTTGTGTCTAGGACAATTTAAATAATACTTGAAAGTCTGCAGTAGCTTTCAAGTTAGAAATCTATTGTGTTCAATTATGAAGTAAACTTCCCCTAAGGTAGGTCTATTTAATGCATCAAAGTGTGTTTTTAACTCTTATTCAAAACAGCAAGAGGTTGGCTTAAATATAACTGATGACACACAGCTTGCTTAATGGAGGGCTAACTAGTGCCACAGAGACTTTACAGTCCCTTCTCAGGTCTTCAGTGACGAAAGCAAAGAAAAGAGTGAACCCTTAGTCTTTTCATCTAGAGAATCCATCTTCAAAAACAGGAGTAAAGGAACCACACCAGAGGCATGCAATGGTCTCCTCATAAGAAAAGGTGCTGTTACAAAGCAGTAAGGTATTGGTGATACCAGGGCAGACCCTAGAACCACTTTGCTTGTTTCCAATCCAGTTCTGCTGTCTATTACTGTGTGGCCCTGGACAAGTTATGTAACCTCTCTGTGATTAGTTTTTTCATCTGTGGAATGAGACTGATGCTAGTAGCCCCCTCTTAGTTTTGTTGAAAAGTTAAAAGAGTTAATTCATATGAAATGCTTAAAACAGACCCTGAGTGCTTCTTAAACTCCAGGAAGACTGACATCTCCATCACCTGGCACAGTGCCTGGCACACAGTAGGTCAATCAAAATTTGTTGGATGAATGTTGAGTGTTATTTCGCTGACTGCCCTAGTTGGTTCAGGTGTGGCCCATGAAACAATAACTGAAGCACTGTCAGCCTCAGGTGTGAACCTGACTACTGAGAGTGGGCAGCACTCCAGGAGAAGTTTTATCCAACTGCAATTTTACTTTTTCTATGGATTTCTGTGTTATCTCCTTGATTAGTAATCGGGTTATAAAGCTTTTAAGAAAAGAGAGCATCCAAAATTTTGAGGGGTCTCTATAGCACTCACCACAGTGCTTTGTACATAAGTAATAGACAATTGGTAAGACAGTTAGTATGGCACACATATCAAAACAGTATGTATTACAGTCTTTTATTCAATAAACGGTAGTTACAGGCACTATGCAAAATCTTTTGCATACAGTGTTTCATTTTATTCTCACACTGATTTTCATACAGGTAGTTACAATCCCTATTTTATAGTTAAGGAAAATATGAGGCCCAGAGAAGCCTAGTGATTTTCCCAAGGTCACACAGCTAGTAAATGACAGGTCTGGATGTCTAGTCCAGGTCTATGAAAATGTCAAACCTATACAGTTAATGCTATCCTGCACTGCCTCCCAATCTGTTTGGCTTTTTTAAAGAGTCCCTAATCAATCTAGTCATTTACAATTAATGTGTAAACCATAATGCAAATGGAAATGATTAAGGTTGGGACCCAGGCCTGTTATTCTTAAATTAGTCTTGTGTGGTGGTTGGAATACTAGGCCCAGCAGGGTAAGACACAGGCCTGCCTCCCAGGGCCTTTCATGTCCTCAGCTCATTCCACCACTACATGTAGATATTTGAAAAGGGCCAGAGGAAAAGTCAGGGTTACTTTTTCCCCTCTGTGGAAAAACATGATGAAGCTGAATTTACCTCAACTTGTATTAAAACATCAAGTGAACAGATTTACATATTGATTAAAGGTGAAGAAAGGAGAACTCAGACAAGTGGGTGGCAGAGCAGTTTTTCATTTTAATCAAACGTTCTTTCTTTATGGCCTTTAAAGATATGCATTCTTCCAAGATGCTTGATGGGTGTTCTTACCATTTCAGGGAATGAAGAACAGCCTGAGACCATAAGGAAAGCCTTGATTCATGTACGAGTTTCTTTAATGAATAAGCAAGAGTCATTCAGGAGTGCCCTGCTGTAGCCATGTGATTCATTTTGTACCCCTTTAACAAATATGTACAGAACCCCAAAAGAGGAAGCTAAGGAGCCTGTGAGTTATTCTAAGGAATGTGCAATACTCCCTATTAAAAACTCCATCCATGGATAAATTTCAAAAGTAGATGCTGAAAAGTTGGAAGTCACTGGTGCTACCTGGTAAATCCTATACCATCCCTGAGAAGGCAGAAGTCATTCTTAGGTTTATAGAGGGTCTACTATGGCCAAAACAGTTAGAATTAATCTTGGACTCATGACTTTGTGGCTGTATTGCTGGGACAGGGGGAGGCAAATGGGGGGAGGAATTGAGGGATACCTCCAAAGAACTCACGAGTCTGCAGAGACCAAGCTCACTGCCTAAATACAGCAGTAGCAGACTCCACACCTCAACTTGCTGCTCAGGGAACCCCAGGCAGTACCAGGCTTTGGTGGCTTTGCTGGAAAAGAGTTCTGGGGTTTACCAGCCCTCTCATATATTTAACTCTGGGCACTCAACTCACCTTAAGTCTTTGAGTTTTCTTATTGAAAGAGACAAGTAATCATACTTTTAACTTACATTTATGGGTTTTTTGAATAAAGGATATACTTATAGTTTTGAGCTCTTCACTGTGGGAAGTCTGATTAATTTTTTTAACAGATGAGGAATTTGTGTCTTGATGAATATTTGATAAAAACAAGAGAAAATGTTAAAAAGCAACATCAACTGCGGAATTCAATCCCACAAAAATAAAAATGTAGCACTATATACCTTGAAACTAATGTTAGACTCTCTAGGAAGAACATGGAGGAAATAAATGCTCAATCCATATTGCAGCAGACATAATTTTAAGCCACCAAAACTTTTAAGGACCTTTGAACCATTTTCTTCCAATTTGTCTTGCCTTTCCTTCTGCATCTGTGAACTTGCCAAGTTAGAGTTTATTGCTGTAACAGGTTTTGAATGATAGTGTATCTGTTTTGAAAAGGTCTGAGTACTTTTTGATTATTCGATGGAAAGAATGTGTGCTTTCCCTTTTTTATGTATCTTTCAAACCAACTGCCTTGATATAAACAAAATCTTTAAAAAATATATTTACCCTTTTTAGACTAAGATCAAACATTCTGTTCCATGAAAGTCATGAGGGTTTGCTGAAAGGAGGTTATGAATAAAATGGTGTCTCCACTTGAACGTCGGCAGCTAACCTGCATTTATTCCTCAATTTTCAGAACCTAGAATAAACACAGTGATTAGCAAGCCCAAAATACAAAACCCCAGGATGTAAAGCTGTGAACACAGGGAGGCTTCCAGGACAGGAAGCCACTGGAAGCCGGTTGCTAGGAGACACTCGTCTTTTGCTGGCAGCAGGAAGATGTCCTTGAGCATGGCTTCCCCTGTGGTTGGCTTTGGACAAGCCGTGAATCAGCCTGTCCTTGCTAGTGCCGCCCTCCCAGCAGGGCCGACCAGCCCACCATACAGGTGCCACTGAGGGGCAATGGTGGATTCTGTCTCCTGGGAGAGTTTCTCACACATGCCCAGCTTTTCTGATGTGCTCTTCTGAAATCAACAAGCATTTGATGTCTACTCTGGGTTATAAGAATATGGAAAAAAAACAGCTTCCTGGGTGGTGCTTTTTAGGTGAGAATTTAAACAAATAAAATCATACCCTAATTTATATGAAACAGCCCACAAGAGCTGTAGGAAAAAAGAGAGAGAAGATAATGAATTAATGGTAATTAAAAGAGACTTCACAGAGGAGAGAGCATCAGAGCTGGAGGATTCACATAGGGAGGAGGATGCTGGCAGGGAACACCCTGTTTACTGTCAAGAGCTCTCTTGGAGGGCCCTTGATGGCAGTGAACTTCTCTTTCTTGCTCCCAGAAGCATCCCCAGTACATAGAACAGTATTTGTCAGAGTGTTCAGTGTTCAACAGCTGAACAAATGCAGGAGAATGAAGATGCTGAGGATGAGCAGAGGGCCTTAGTGGTCATTGTTGGTGTTCCAGGGAAAAACTAGTGGAGAGAATGCTGAATTAAGGAGGCTAGTCTCGTTGTTATCAGAGTCTGTAGTGGAAAATGGTGAGAAATGAGGTGGCTGGGTAAGGTGCAGACCGGTTATGAAGACTCCTAAAAACCAGACAGAAAATGGCTTGAAGAAATTAGGGAGCTACTGTGGGATTCTGAGCCTGGTAGAGATGGAAGTTTTATGGCTTACAAATGCTTCTTTTCAAATGCATCATCGCTTAACATGTACAGTTTATTATATGTCCATTACAACTCAATAAAGCTGTTAAAAATACATGATCTCATTAGGTGTTCAATATTTGGTGAAATGGACCTTATCCTTATTTCATTTTTACAGATGAGGAAACTGAGACCCAGAGAGGTTCACGGCTTGCCTGAGTTCAAACATTTCAGATGACAAGTCAAGACTTCCAGGTCTTCTGCCTCCACATCCCTCATTTGCTTCTTTCTGAACGCAGCTCTCTGCTGAGGAACTTGGAAGGAGGCTGGCCTGCGGTTGGAGAGGCCAGTTGGGAGGCAGTGGCAGATGGCTGTTTGCAGTTTTCTCTCCCTCTCTCTCCCTTGCTTTCTTGTCTGTGCTTCCCTCATCTTCTCTTCTTTTCTCCTCCATTCTTTCTTCTTCCCTGACCATGTCTCAGACCTCTGGGTGGCAGCCTGCTAAGCTGCACATGTAGGGGTTGCTCCTTGCCTGTCACAGCTGCTGAGGGGCCAGCTTTGGGGCAGTGCTGTGCCATCTGGACATGAAGGGCAACACCTTTGGGACCTGCAACATTACATCTGTGGCACGTCTTTGGAGAGGTCTGATGTAAAAGGGAACACAAAGAATGAAATTTGGAACCCATGAAATATTACTAAGATTCAGACAATACATGGGAATGTTGCATTTAAATATGCATTTAACAGGTCATCTTAATCGTCTTCCAGACCTAGCTTCAAAAACATTCACCCAGTTCTCACATGTGTGAGTGAAAATCACTTAGATTTTGACTTAGATATTACATGGCCTCAACCAAAAGCAAGTCAACCAAATTAGAAAGAAGGCAAAATGCTATGGCCTTTGGAGCAAGATGACTGTGAAGTTCAGTCTGGATTCCTCCATTTACTAGATGTCACTAGTACTAGATGCTACTTAGCCTCTTTGGGCCTCAGTTTTCTCATCTGTAAAATGGGAATAATGAGTCCAATTTAATAGGTTTGTAACAGCAATGAAATAACCAATGTATTGTGTACAGTGCCAGGCATGCAGTGAGCCCTCACCATGTGAATGGCAGCGCTAGCATCCACATCAGCTCATCATCTTCATCAGCATTACCTGAAACACTCTGTCCTCATCCAGGACATTAGAGGAAAACAGCCTTGTTTTCTTTAGGTTTTGGATTCTCCCAAGGCTGAAACTTGTATTTGTAATGCTATAACTTTGATAATTTTTTCCCTTAGGAGTTCCTTCAGCAGCTTTTTTTTCCTACCAATTTGCATGTGTAGAATTATTCCGTAGATGACACCAAAGAGTTTCATAGTGAATGTTTGTTGAGTGAATGTATGAAATGAACAATACCACCACCTCCAAAGCAAGTTTATGTTCTCTTGTTGATTCTAATGAGGATTTTGTTTTGAATGGGGTAGGTGGTGGTGGTTGGTATGTGGTTTTGATAGCCAGGAGTGATGTGGCACAGGTTGTGTGGGGTCAGGGATGGCTAGCCCATCAACCCAATCATTTGGAAATTCCTTTTCATTATACTGCAAAGCAACCAGCTAGAAAAGGAAAATCTAGTTAACTAGTTCTTTTATGGAAAACATCCAAGTTGGCAGAAGTTTTTTTTTTTTTTTCTGAATGTCTCCTCACACCTCCCTGATGGCCTGGCTAGATTGACTCATTATTTCCAACCAACCAGCTTGACCTGACAGAGCTTCTGTGACAGAACCCCTGCCCAGAGCTCCTTCTATCCCCAAAGCGCTCTGCTGGCTGCTCTGGAGAGTGCAGGTTTGACAGTCTCCAGTCTCCCCTCCATTGAGTCTTAACTGCTTCTAACAATCCTTTCACGGCTGAACCCCAATCTGCATCATGGGTATAGATAAGGTGTAGAATACTAGTATTAAACAGTTGAATCATGGCAAATAGGAGTAGAATTAAGACAGACCAATAACAGTAAAGAGATCAAGAAGCCTGCTAGTGTGAAAGGCAGTTTGGGCCGCTAAGTCACATCTTCCCAAGGGGTAATATACAAGCAACTGGAAACAACAGGTGTCTTCTTAACAATAGTCAGACATATATACACCCTTCAATCTTTTAGTTATGCTTTGGGTTAAAAAATGTTTAAATATTAGGCCTATATTTTCCTTTATTACCAGAGGCTCTTCCAGATTCTACCAAGAAAGCTCATACTAACAATAATGTCATATAGGTTCTAAGATCGTGGGAAACCTCACTTAACTTCAAAGCCCCTTCATTAGAAGCTCAGACTTCCATACTAGCACCTAGTTTCAGGCTCATGTTGGGACTAATTACTGCCACCGGGTTTGTCTTGAGCCATCTCACCTGGCAAATCTGCCTCTATATTTCTTTCAATGTGCTCAGACCAAGGGTCGCATCCTAAAGGAATATCAGACTAAACAACCAGACCTGTGTCTGAGAAATACCTTTATTCCTCCAGCACACATTTGCCCATCCATCCATTCATCCATCTCCAGCAAATAACCTTACACAGCTTCCACACTCGGAAAGGTAGATACCATATCTGTCTACTTTATCTCCAAATCATAGTCCATAGCCAGCAGAGGGTAACCACTGAAGGAATATTTGTTCAATAAATAAGTGAACAGTTACAAAATGCCCACGATATTGGCATTGTCATACATATATGATGAAGCACAGTCCCTGCCTTCTTGATACTCACAATTGTTTTTCAGGATGGCTTTGCACCCCATCAGAAAAAAATAGATTTCAAGGCCGCTAATGCTCCTTTTATATTCCATTGCTGGCCGTGTCAATATTGACTGTGTAACGCACTGACAGATGCGCAGTTCCCTTCAGAGAAAAATGAGAAAAAAAACTAACAGCTTCACATCAGGCAAATTCTGATTATTTCCTTCTAAAGTGCACAGCACCTCCAGTCACTAATGGTTGTAAGAGACTTCGGGGACACTAATCTTAATGCGCCATTTCCTACAGGTCTTGTTAGTTCCTAAAACCATCTGTAAGAAGTTATTGTATTTGGCTTTCTTAAGCCATATTTTTTAAGCACGACATTTAATTAGTGCTTGTTAAGATGTTTCAAGTGCTTTGGCCACTCTCTCACCCCTGCTGTTTCTTCTTGGTCAGCATCTTTTCTGGAAATGATATTTTCGGGAAAGGACATCAGATGCATCTGTGTCTGGAGAATTGCTCTGTGTATCCACATGAAGCAAGTCTCTGAGAGCAACTGGAGGGACTGTCAGCCTGGCTGTGGGGCCTCCGTGTTCACAGCAGCTACTTTGAAAGGCCTCCAGTTTTGACATTCTCATGGAAAAAGCTGAGACCTGAAAATGGGTTTGGAACCGACAACAATAGGAGGGTACACTGGAGCCCTGGTGAAGAATGTCACATAAGCAAAATGTATTTGAAATATTTAATCTAGGAACCTTTGGATTAACTTCATTAAAAAGCATTTGCTTGAAAGGGCATAATTTTTAGTTACTCGAAGAGACTTTATGAAAACTGCAAAATGGTTGATGGTACTGAAATACCCACCCATGCTCACTAAAAGAATACATAGGTTGAATATAATTCTATTATTTTTGCAAGTATTTAATACTATAAAATCAATTAAAATTTCAGACTGCTTTACAAAATAAGACATTTTTACTAAGTTTTTCCCCCAAATTCTTTATCCACATTTGGATTAGAATGGCTTGATACTTGTAGTAGTTTATGAAGTGCAAAATTCATGTCAAATCTGGTATATAAAAGAAAAGTATTTCAAGATAATATGGAATCTGTGAAAATGAAGAAATATGTGTATTTAGCTAGGTTCAAAAACACTAATCTACTAGAATAACATCACATTTTTTTTGAAACACATATTCGAGGAACAAAAAGCTTTATGCCGATCATTGCTTTAATGGTAATTAAATTTTCTTTCTCTTTGAATTTTACTGTGCTCTTCTAAGGTAAAGCGGAAGTACAATAAATGTAACATAGAGTTAGCCAAATTATTAATATCCCACATGTAAAGTAATTTCTACTGGAGCCTTTTTTGCCTCTGTAATCTAAACATTAAAGTATACTGAAGGCTTCAGTGAAGGACTAGCGTTTGGCACTGGGTGTCCAAACATTTCCTGCTGGGCCCTCAACCACTCTCATGCTTTTTGTTTGGATAGGAGAGAAAGGGGAGAGTAAGGAGTTGAGCTGGCTAACTCTTGACATCTGAAATCTTTATCAGTCACAGTGATGTTTTTGGTTTGTGTTGACGATTTGTGGTATTGTTGTTTATCTGTATATCATTCACTTGGACTTGCTGTTTAGATGCAAAGATCTCAAGACCATCTGCAGTCTTGATAGGTAGTTGCAGCAGCCCGACCAGACATCTGGCTGTCAGTTACAATTGCATTCCTGCTCCTAAAGTTGTTGTTAGATACTCCTGATTCCCTTTGAATGTATTACCGTGATGCACCACCGTTTCAGGCCATTGATGTGAGAGACCGAGTTAATTCCCGGCTTCGGTCTGGCTAGAACCAAGATTTATAAAATGAACAGAAGTATCAATTTTGCTGGAAGGGTGGCTGTTTTTGTCTGCACTGGGTTTAATGATACATCAGTTTCTTCCACAGCCTGTACAACTGATTCTTTGAACCTGGAGAGAAATAGTGCATCCGAAAATTATTTTCATGGTGTTGCCATGTTTACTATTTCCTGTTGTCTTTGCCTGAAAGTGTTTTAACAAAAATTAGGGTTGAGCATACAAACATTTGAGGCAGGGGATGAAAGCAGTTGTTATTATGTTTCCTTTCCAGGTTAATGTGGTTGCCTTTGATTTAAGCACTACATACTTAGGACAGGATATGACACCAATTAAAGACATGAAACTTAATTTTTGGACTAAACAATCACATAATCCTTCTTCTGGTATCTGGTTGAGATTTACTGACATGGCATTTATTTCTCAGTCACAATCCTAAATTTATTGGGTTGGCTTTATTTAAGGTACATGGGGCAACTAATATTAGTGCATGTAAAAACCTAGCAATGTCCCAAATTGTAAAGCAGCTATTATAAAGAGAACATATTTTTTCCCGATGACTGTCAACATGAGGTCAAGAATGCATGCAAACTCACTCCATGAGCCCTGGGCCCACTCATCTTGGTTGGAGGCAGATTTTGATTTAAGATCTAAATTTCAAAAAAAGAAAATCAATTTTATCTCATAAAATACAACGGGGAAAATTTTTACTAATAACCTCTCCTTAGCCTTAAATTTAAATTGCATTTTTGTTAAGAGAATTTTAGTATTTATTGAAAATCAAGTTTAGATAATAATCACAAAATAATGCATTAATCGTTTAAAAAGATAAAAGGTACGGTATTTGGGTAACACATTTAAATCATAAAATTGAATATTAGTGTTTAATTTTCATGCAAAAAATAATTAAAATGAAGGCATGCAAGTATAATGAGCCAGGTTAACCTCCCCATCTTTCCACTTTGACACCTTGTTTAACTCTAGCTAATGATGCTATGAAAAAAGTATTAGTGGTTTCAGTTCAGCCCCTGGTGGTCTATGTCACATATTGCATAACCTGCTGGTGGGTCTTACAGGGCTATTTCTCATTTACAGACAGTAGCCTTTTATAATTCTGTCTGGAAGTGGGGGGATCACAGAGGGAGGGTGTCCTGTTTTAACCTATTTATTATGCACTTGAAAATAGTGAAAATGTTTATAGAAAGAAGTCAAATTAAATTTTGTAAAACACATTAGTGCATTCACATGTTCAAACCTGAGCCTACAACTCTATACCAACTGCTCAAGTAAAGTCATTATACGTAAAAGAAAAAAAGTCACTTATGACTTCTACTCCATGTGGAAAATTACCAAAGACTGCAGTTTTTCTAACCACGAACAGTCTCATTTCCCATGTGCAGTTGGTTAGCTCCTCACTGTATCCCCAAGGAGTCTGCGTGAGTCTGAAGTACTGCAGAAAAATGAGAATTTTCACACTTTAAAAGAGCCAAGGCAGCATTTGTAATGACAAAAATAAGAGCAGAAGTAAAAGAGGAAAGAAAGAGTGCTTCTCGGTTTTCCTTCCCCTCTGTAAAAAGCAAGACCGTGGAGTTTCCAGGTGAGAGTCTACTGGGGGCTTGCTTTTAATTTATACAGGACATTAGGAAAGAAAAAGAAATAAAAAGAATACCAACTCCCTTAAATTTCCTAGCTCAAAGTTGCTTTCAGTGAATGCTAAAATGAAAGGAGTTATCAAGGCCAAATTCACTATACAGCTTTTGTAAACTGTTAGAAGCAATTTGCAGGACCTGTGCTTTTACGTAGGTTTGCTTTCACTCTCAGCTTGAGTGTTAATTTTTGACTAGTTCTTTCTATCCTTTCGTCAAATGTACACATCCAGTTCTTCTGGCATCTCATACACACCACACACACACACACACACACAGACGTGCATTACACACATACGCAAATACGTCTAGCCACTTGGTAACAGTATTTTAAAACGTGGCTTGATATCTGGATTAGAGAGTAGAATACTTTCAGACAACTCTCGAGGGCACAATGTGTTAACTGTTTTCTGTGCCACCATTTTATTGTATGCGAGCAGACGGCAAAATGGTGGTTCCAGCATTTTGTTGTATAAGGACTCCTTCGCATTCAGCCTCTGATTGAAGAACCAGTTTGTATACCGATAGAAAAGCCAGATTTCTCAGGCTGGGAGACTGACTAAATAAACCATGTACGCAAATCTTCTTCCACTCACTGCTTTGCAGATGCTTAACAATTTTACATATATAAGTACAAAGGGAGCAAATCCTGATTAAAATAAAAAATGGAACAGAAATGATATTCCAGTTAAATATATAATTCAGTGATGTTAGAAAATACATATGTTATTAAAAGACCTTCCAACGTTGCCATAAGTAAACTACCTTGAGAAAAGATCCAACACAGAATTAGCATAGAGAATGTGAATGTTTTACTTGTGCATAAACGATCTTTCCAGATCAAAGTTGAGGTCATTGGCAAGGTAGTTTAGGTGAGCTCATTCTACAGTTATTTGCACATGCAAACTGGGGTTCCAATTTAAAAAATATTATTGCTTTTTGTTCATGAGAAGAACTTTGATTAAATTCTTAAAATAAGAATATGAAAATAATTGAGCAATGTACCTGTGCTAATAATATTCAGTTTTAATTAGCTCCTAAATAGAATCAAAGCTAAAATGGATTTTGCCGTATCCTTAACTGGATCTCAAATTGAGGAGAGATGAATTTGATTAAGAGAAGATTTTTACATTATTGTCTATTACAGCTGAATTACCACTCTCTTTTGTCTGAAGAAAAACATTTTCTTCTCAATGAGGTATATATTTTTAAGACTGAAGACAACTGAAGCTTACAGCGTATAGTATTTGGTTAGGTTTTTTTTTTTTTTTTTGACTGCAGTTGCCAAACATTTGAGATTATAAAAACTATAGTACTACATAAAATAGACCTGCAGCAACACTGTTTATGGCACACGCAACAATATTATTTTCTGCTGTTTGGTGTGCCGGAGTTGTAAATAGGAAAATGTGTAAGCCATTAAATCTAGTAGCAATAGGACTCAAAGCAAGGTTTATTATACCAATGCCTGAAAAGCTTTACTTTTTTATCTCTGTGTGTTAAATTTTCGTGTTTGCAACAGTATTTTAGCTCTGGAGCTATTTATCTGGTAGCATCTTTGAGAAAAAGGAAATGGACAGATGTCCATAAACAAAGGGCTCCACCTGGTGGTAAAGAGGAGGTATGAAATGTTGATAAAGAGAACTAATGCTGCAAAGGCAAACAGATGGAAGAGCAACATTTTGCGTGTGTGTGTGTGTGTGTGTCCGATAATGAATATGTTTGAAGGAAAGAAAATGACAAAATCCTCCAAATTTGGATTCCAATGTGGATACAGACTTACAGCTAACATTATTTGATTATTTCTTTCACAGTCATTCCAATATGTTTACAAATTATTTTATTCAAAATACATACATCTGAACAGATACTAACATATATGACCCTGACAAATACTAGGCACAACTGATGGCAAGCTATCCATATTGTCTGATCATCTTAGGTTTTAGTAGAATGCCATCTAGTAGACAGATTTAAACAAAGGAAGCGTTTGTTCCAACATGAGGGCGTCCTTTAGGTGGCTTTGTGGTTCACCTAGTTAGGAAGACCTGGAAAGGATGTGGTGCAGAGCTCTGGGGAGGGAAGCAAAGGTTTCAAATCCATGACTAGGAAACAGAAAATGGCTCATTTTAAAATGTCATCTGTGGCTGAAGTGTTGAAGAATTTGAATCTACGTATTGTGATTCTTCCACCTTTTGAAACTCTAAAATTAGGCCAGGAATTACATATATCAAATACTATGCAAAATGTAAAACAGGCATGCCGTTTATGGCTCTCTACGTAAGGTGGAAATTAAATCTTCAGCCTCCAATAAAATTGTATTTCTGTAATAAAACTGCTGCACCTTGACTCTAGACTACATTGAATCCCAAATTAAACACTCCATTTGCTATACTGTAACAAGCAAAAGGGTTTGCTACACTGAACAATATTACAGATAGGAAAAACGTATTCTCTTTTGCTTTACCACCTATGTAGAGACCACCAAAACAGGCTAATTCTTCATCTCTTCTTTCTCAGAACACAACATGTTTTGATACAGGAAATTTTAAAATTCCATCTTTCATTGCTAAAATTTATATTTCTTCCTAAATTCTATAAATCAGCATAGGTGACTAGGCCTAAAAAAAAGTCAATCAAGTAGGATATTTACTACAAAATGTCTACTGCATTTCATGGGTAACTCAGGCTTATAAGCAGAAACAGCTGGTGTGCTAAAGGCTAGGTACATTTCTTTATGCATTATGTATAATTCCCCATAATGTACATGCAACATTCACTCCACATCCGTATCTGAAGTGCACACATACTGCTACATAATCTGTGAAAGTTTTAAACTTAGGATCTGCTAATACATATCTATTGATCTCACCCAGTGTTGATTTAGAAGAATTAGACCGGATGTTATTTTAAGCAGTCTAACTCTATAGGTTCTTTTTCCCCCACCATGTCATGGCCCAGCCAACACTGACTTCTGGCATTCGTAAAGTGTCTCTAATAGAAATGAAAGCCTACCCAGGGTGAGGAATAGAAAGCAATGAATACTAATGTTGCTTCTTCTTAACTAAAGTGCAGGCGAACAAGACAGGAAGCTGTCTGTGCCTCTCTGCCTCGGCCGTCCTCCCTCGGCTCTGCCAAACCACCCTCTAGTGGACTGAGGGGGGAATTTCCTTTCCTGGTTGCCTCACTCTGCTATTCATTTAATAAGTAAGCTCCCCTCCCCCTCTCTCAGGAGATGGTGGATATTATTAACCTTCAAGCACGATACAGCGAGATGAATGTTAATCATGAAGGGATTTCTCATCAAGTTTAATGGTGTAAGACATAGAGAAGTTGTGTTAGCAGTTTCAATCCTGCTAAAAATGCTAATTGTTATGTTTCATATGATAGGTGAGGATAATAGGAAAACGGCTACAGCTTTAGCCTTTCCATTTGGAAGTTGTTGCCCATAGTTTTGAGGCAAATATAGAGGAAAAGAATACGGTCCTTAGTATGAATGACTTGTCAAGAGGCTAATTTAGGGCTACTTCTTTGGAGACATTGGAGATTTGAGGCTTGACATCCACTGAGCTCAAGAAAAGAGAATTTTTTGCTGGGAGGAACTAAAGCCAAAAGAAGACATTTTGGACCTAGAAAGAACACGAATCTGTGGTAAGGGATACAGAGGTTATAGTGTTGAGTACTGATCTTTTGAGCACTATCTTCTGCATTTTTCTCTGCGTTTCACTGGCACTTTTGCCAACATGTAGAGGTAATCTTTTTTTAAAGCAGTTATTTCATCCTGACCTAGGAATCATAATAAGTGCACTTAGGAGGACTAGATAAGCCCTAAGAGAAACGCCATTTTTGTTTTTCTCTGCATGTCCCTTTCCTTGCCCCATGAGTTGTTACCCATGCTGTGGCATAAGGACACCCTACTGTCCCCAGCTTCAATGACCCCAGTCTTGCAGAGTTGGCTTCTCATGCAGCTCAGTTGTTTGTCCTGGTCCCTAACTGTTTGAGCTGGGGTTCTTTTCGGGCACATACACACACAGAAGTGGGGAGTCTGGAATGTTATATGAGCAATGTCTTCAGTGTATACTTTTACTTGACTTTGATTACCCTAAATTCTATCACTCAACCCTAAACTTCTATGGTAGCTCATGGTGTTACCTACAAATGAACTGGAAAGCATTTTGCTGCAAGGAAGCTTATCAATTGAATGTAGGCCTTGAAAAATTTCCTTGTAATTTCATAGTTTATGTGTTCAGTTTAGAAAGCATCTAAATGATAAATGCAAATTCAAAAATAATCCATTAAGGATATGAGCCTATGTGGATATGGACCTTTTTAACTGTATTGTCCCAGTTTTCATATGTAGCCTTTGTCATCATTTTTTTTACAGACTCCTATAAAATGGAGTCAACATAGAGAAGATATGTGATTCTCCAGGTGCTAACGTGAGATGTGATATCAACGACCAGCATTATTTTCCCATCAATAATGATAATTATACTAATTAGTCCAGGCATCACACCTGTGTAAAATCCTTATCCCTATTTTACAGATGAAGTCACTGAGACACCAAAGGTTAATTGCTTGCCCAAAGCCATGTAGCAACTTGGTGAGTACCAGTATTTAAAATCTTACACTCTTGCTTCCTTAACAATGGAACAAAATTATTGCTTGTATCACAGGAGATTGGTGTCAATGAACAATGGAGCAAAGGAGTCACATATTGCTTGTTTTAAAATTGTAGATTCTCTCATATTAATGGAGTCCTTTACTGTGTTTTCCAGGTTGAAGTTACTTTAGTGTCATAAAGCTCCACATATGTACTTTTAGCAAAATCAATAGTCACCCCATGCAGATGAAGAGATGGTAATTAGAGATGGGACAGACCCCAACATATCCTTCATTTGAAGATAGAATAAATTCAGCGAGATACCTAATTATTATCATCTACTTTCACAAAAACATATGTGATTTTTTTTCCCCCTACCCAAATGTTTTAGTGAAAACTGCAACTGTGCATTAAAAGGCAGTTTTGCATGCATATATTCAGAGAACAATGTGGAGAATCTATCCCTTGGGATAAAAAAAAAACACCCAGCAACAACAAACTTGAAAACAGATGGTTCTGATACAGTCTGATAAGAATGTAAACAGGAAAATCTTTGTTGACTTATTTCATAGTAATCAGTAATAATTAGATATTGTCTAGAGGTGAATTACAGATTTCACAAGCATGGCCAGGAACAGCCTCTGAAAAGTGAAGCTAAATTTGTGACATCAGTGAGGAATTACTGACCCCTGCCAAACCCTCCTTATTAATATTTTTCTTGATTGACATAAAGGAATGAAACCCTGGAAGAGGATAGTTTTTGCATTAGATGTTTTTTCTTTTGTCATCATTTGATCATTTGATTTAGATCATTTGATTTAGAGATATTAGACCCCTCTGACTAATCCATGAAAAAGAACTTAAAATTTCTCTACAGCTTAGAGAACTAAAGCTCTCCTTCCTTCCTTCCTTCCTTTCTTCTTTCCTTCCTTTTTCCCTCCTTCCCTTCCTTCCTTCCTCCCTCCCTTCCTTCCTTCTTTTCCTTCCTTATTTGAGGTGGGGGTGGGACTTTTTTCTTAGATGCAGATGAAGTATTTCCTCTTTAGAGTCTGGACTGGTGTTTCTATGTTCTCGTTGCATTTTTTGTTAAAGACTTCCTCTCGTGGTGGTTATTTAGATTCAGTAAACATCTAATGAATACTTCCTACTTGCCAATCCCTGTGCTAGGCACTGAGGAAACAAAGATGAATCGAACATACTTTCTTCTTTTATGGGATCCACAGTTTAGTTGGAGAGGCAGGTTTGTAAATAACTATCACCTAGTTTGTTAAGAAGTGGGCAAGGGCTGGGTGCCGTGTCATGCCTATAATCCCAACGTTTTTCAGAGACCAAGGATGAGGAGGATCACTTTAGCCCAGAAGTTTGAGACCAGCCTGGGCAACAAAGTGAGACTCCATCTCTTTAAAAAAAAAATAAAAAAAGATTAGCTAGGTGTGATGGTGTATGCCTGTGGTCCCAAATACATGGAAGGCTGAAGCAGGAGGATCACTTGAGCCCAAGAGATCAAGGCTGAAGTGAGTTATGATTGTACCACTGCACTCCAGCCTGAACAACAGAGCAAGACCCTGTCTCAGGAAGAGGAAGAGGAAGAGGAGGAGGAGGAGAAGGAGGTAGGAAGGCAGGGGAGGGGGAGGGAGGATGGGGGGAGTGAAACACAGAGGGAGGAGGAGTGCCAGTGAAACACAGATAAAAATGTAGAAGCTAGAAAAATGTAGAAGATAGAAAGGGAGGGGGAGGAGGAGGAAGGGAGGAAAGGAGGAAGGGAGAAGGAAGAAAGAAGGAGAAGGAAGGAGGAAGAAGGAAAAAGAAAGAAGTGGGAAAGATGACATGGAGAGGAGTCAGGAGAAGGACTGAGCCTTTGCAGAGGAGATATTAGACCAGGTATTATGTAGTGCTATTACCAAGTCCTGACTGCAAAGATCACCAGGCTGTTGACTATGACACCCTGAATGAATAATGCACATTTAAATTGGTGGCCAATTCTTTGGATCAGGTGATTGTACACCATCAGTTGTGTGGGTAGCATGCAGACAAGATCATGGTATCCTGCCACAATCTAAAAGTTTGGAGAGGTGCCCTTCTTTTACAATACTTGTAATAGAAAATGTAGGCTGTATTCCTCCATGATAATGTGCCTTTGGAAAGAGTAGTCCCTTCTTTAATATGTAATTCAGCCATCTGAAAATACTTGTTATTAAAATAAACTAATACAAATAGTCTATGACAAATAGTCTAGGCAGTATATCCTGGAAGCCCTTGGCTTTTATTCAACAATATTCAAGAGCTATGTAGTCAGTGCTTGTAACTTGTCAGACACTACTAGGCATGTGAATTAAGAGAATGAATGCTCTATGTAACTTCTCTGTAGAATACAGAATCTGGTTGGGAAGGACAATATCAAACAGAAAATTACCCAAATTGTTTATTAATGAAAATGTGATAAGTGCTGTCGGAAGCAATAAATGCTGTTGTTTTGTCTACCCTGATTCTATTCTTCCAGTGACAGCATCTTGATTTTGTTTTTGAGAACTATCCTTCACCATTGCATGCAACCTTGATGAGACTCTTAGTCGAGGGGCTCTGCCCCTAGCTTGTGATTCAAGCTAGGCCAGGAAGATGCCCTTTTCCAGTAATGAGTGCTCCCCCCGCCCCTCTGTCTCTGTCTCTCTCTCTCTCTCTCTCTAGTTTCATAGTATAAAGATCTTCAAAGTTTGTATTTATGTTGGTCAAAAGTAATTGCATTTTTTGCCATTACTTTTAATGATTAATCCTTAGCTTTTCCTTTCAGTTGAGAGTGACCCTTATATCCTTCCGACAAATTTCTTCAGTTTTTCTATTAAGTTAACTGCTTGTAACCAGTTGTAGTATTTATAGCACTTCCTAAAAATCCAGGACTCAAATAACAAGTAAACTAAATTGTGGCATGATTTTGAGAGTTTGTTAGAGTTTAAGAGAATACATTTTACCGACTGTGATGCTTAGAACATTCTATTTTGAACAGCATGAGTTGGTGACATAGGATTAATTTTCTTCTTGTGTCTGTAATAAATAACATTTCCATAATATCGGTAGTCATAATATCTATAAAACAAAATATAAATATTATAAACTTTGACAGTATAGAGCTATACCCTGACAGAAGTCCAGAGATGGTGAAGTGTGTTAACTTTCTTATCTGAGAGTATTAAGGTCAATAAATCTTTTCTAAAGCTGCTAGATCCAGAAATGAATACATCTATCCAACTGAAGAACTAAAAAATCATGAGCTAACCCAAATTGGGGAGCAGGTGGAGAGGGAAGGAAGGCATATAAATGAATGAAATTCTTCATCTTTCATGCAGAGAAGTCAGTAGGTACCGACTACCTAAGACTGAAAAATCAAGAGAGAGAGATGCAGGCATATTATTTATTTGAAGTTAAAGTAGAAACCACTGGAAGAAATGAAATGTAAATTTATTAATAATGACTTCCTTTGGAGAATACATGGTAGGAGAAGGGTCTAGATAGAGGGTATAATTTGACACAAACTTGGCTGCAGAAGATCTGGCATTCCAGAAATATATGCGTCATTAACCTAGTGATGGCATTAAGGAAGTGATATTATCCTGGGCTGTGTTAAGATGAGTATTATTTGCAGCTAGGAAATAACCGTCGTGTCAAATTTATTGTAGGTTGGGCTTTTATTTGAATATTACACTTTGGATCTGTAACTTAAAACATATGTGGGAAAATCGCATAGAATCCATGTATAGAAGAGGAAAATGATGACAGGAATTGGAGACTATGTACACAAGGAAAGGAGGTGGGTTGTTTTTTCTGGAGAAGAGAATGCTGAAGGGAGACAAAATTAACAACCTATGGGCAGTGAGATGGAACTCTGGAGAACACCAGTCAACCTTCTTCATCTCACTGGACTGAAGAGAAGAAAATGGGTTTAGACTGCATCAGGAGAAAGTCTGTTTTTAACACACAGGAAGACTTGATGACCTGTGGTTGTGACTGAACCTGGGAACAGGATACCCCAAGAACTTTTGGAGTACTTTAGGAATAAGATAGAAATATTCATTTTCATAGTAAGGGTTTGTATTAGACTTGAGGTCCCTTTAGATATAGCAATCACATTCTATAGTTAGATGTCTGTGAACTTACACATGGAGAAAGGTTAATGATCAAGTGATCTAAATAGTCTCACCTTGGCTGTGATTCCCAGGTAATATCTCATTAGGGGAAAAAAAATCAATATTCACATTTTTTTTTTCTTTGAAGTACTATACTATCTACTGGTTCTTTTAAAATATATATGCATGTACATATGTATAACATTATATATCATACTTCAAGGGAAATTCATATAGTCTTAGGAGCAATAGTTATCAAATTCTTTTTTTTTTTTTTTTTTTTGAGACAGAGTCTCGTTCTGTCACCCAGGCTGGAGTGTAGTGGCCAGATCCTGGCTCACTGCAAGCTCCGCCTCCCAGGTTCACGCCATTCTCCCGCCTCAGCCTCCCGAGTAGCTGGGACTACAGGCGCCCGCCATCTCGCCTGGCTAGTTTTTTGTATTTTTTAGTAGAGACGGGGTTTCACCATGTTAGCCAGGATGGTCTCGATCTCCTGACCTTGTGATCCGCCCGTCTCGGCCTCCCAAAGTGCTGGGATTACAGGCTTGAGCCACTGCGCCCGGCCAGTTATCAAATTCAAAGTTTGCACCATTAAAATATAATGGTTTATTTTTCTAACAAAAGCAATAAGATTTTGATGCTGAAAATCTTCAAAAACACAGAAAGCACAGGAAATATCTTTGTTTGTTTGTTTGTTTTTCCATTAAAACATGAGCAAGCAAACAAAAACACACAAACAAATATGGACCTGTCTTATCATGACTGCTGCTAAGGTGGTCCAGCTGGGTTTCCCTGTAGCCAGAATCTGGTCCCCTATGCTCATCCTTTCAGGAAGGAGGTGTGAGTGCCTGATTAGCTGTGTCTTTATCTTTCCTCCTCACTGCAATTGGATCTCACTTACCCAGTCTCTGACACTTATGTATTGAAACAATTATTAGAAATATGGTGATGGAGTATTGACTTACCTGGCACCTAAGTCGAGGTTAATCCCTTTTGAAAGCTGGTTGTATAATCTGTGCCTAGGTAGCCGTGGCCCTGGAACATTTAGTTAAGACACTAACGCTAACATCTAGATGTTGGTTCAGGCATTTGTATTCAACACCTGGATAGGATTCTTCAACTTTGGTCTTTGGGTCTGAAGAAAACCCCTATCTACCTAAAGCTCATAGTTGCTTGAGATTTGATGTGGGAGGGCAGAAAGGGAGGAGTGAAGGGAATGACTGTTGGTTCCTTAACCAATAGAGGCTGCCACAACAGGATTCCTGAGCTAAAGGAAGTTTGAAAATTTCAGACCATGTTGATTGCAGGTGAGCGACATGTTGCGGGCCAAATCTTCCTATCCGTGTATACACTTGAGTGATGGACAGACATACCTCATTTTATTGCACTTTGCTTTATTGTGCTTCACAGATTGTTTTTTTATTGTATCTGTTACGGTGATCTTGTGATAAGTGATCTTTGATGTTTCTATTGTAGTTATTTTGGGACACCACTAACTGTGCTCATATGAAATGGCAAACTTAACTCTTAAGTGTTGGGTGTGTTGTAACAATGTATTGTGTGTTTCGAAGTAGCTAGAAGAGAGGACTCGAGATGTTGCCAACACAGAAGAAATACTTGAGGTGATGTGATGGATACCCTAAATACCTGACTTGATCATTCATTATATTATACAGATTGTACATGTAACAAAATATGAAATACCACACATACCCCATAAACATGTACAAATACTATAGATCAATAAAAAAAAGGCCGGGCGCGGTGGCTCAAGCCTGTAATCCCAGCACTGTGGGAGGCCGAGATGGGCGGATCACGAGGTCAGGAGTTCGAGACCATCCTGGCTAACATGGTGAAACCCCGTCTCTACTAAAAAATACGAAAAACTAGCCGGGCGAGGTGGCGGGCGCCTGTAGTCCCAGCTACTCGGGAGGCTGAGGCAGGAGAATGGCGTAAACCCGGGAGGCGGAGCTTGCAGTGAGCTGAGATCCGGCCACTGCACTCCAGCCTGGGCAACAGAGCGAGAGTCTGTCTCAAAAAAAAATAAAAATAAAAATAAAAATAAATGTGGTTATTCAAAAGTAGGTCCAGCCTCAGGCATGGTTAATTGGACTCCAGCTCCTTTGGTCTGAGGTTCTCTTCATTCTCTTTATTCTTTGCTTTTCCATGTATCAGCCTCATTTTCAGGCTGACTCTTCTCGTGGTCACAAGAAAGCTGCTGTAAACCCTGGGGCTGCAGCCTCCCCGTTCACCTATGGGATAGAAACCACTGGTTCCCACAGTCAGAGAACAAGTGTCCTGCGGTTTGCTCTGACTGGCCTGGTGCAAACTGCAAACCGAGCACAGCGGCAGGTGGGATAAGACAATAAAGATTGCCTTAGACCAGCAGGGCCCTCCTCTGAAACGGACGATGGGGTCAGTCTCACCTAAACCCCATGACTGCTGTACAACAAAAGAAAATCTGAAGTTAATAATAGGGTGGAGGAGGAATGGATCCTGGGAGAACAACCAACAAATGTCCACAGTCTTTTGGGCTCTGGGTAAGGCTTCCTGAGTGGGAAATCCCTGGGAAAGTAGAATGTTCCTTACCAATGGAGACAGAAGATTCCCATCAGCCTGGTCAGGTGTCAGGGGCTGGGTGTCAGACAATTTGATTAAAGAAAATAAATAAATGGATATTTCTTGTGAAAAAAAATGTCTCTATTCTTACTGCTCCACTGATTGGCCCGTTCTCCAGTCCCTCTCCCTCTACTGGAGCCTCCCTATTCCCTGAGATACAATAATATTCAAATTAGGCTAACTAATGACTTACAGTGGCCTCTAAGTGTTAAAGTGAAGGGAAGAGTCACATGTTCCTCCCTTTAAATCAAAAGCTAGAAATGATTAGTGAGGAAGCCATGTTGAAAGCTGAGACAGGCCAAAAGTTCTGCCTCTTGTGTCAAACATTTAGCCAAGCTGTGAATGCAAAGGAGAAGTTCTTGAAGGACATGAAAAATGCTACTCTAATGAACACATGAATGATAAGAAAATGAAACAGCCTTATTGCTGATAGGGGAAAGTTTGGGTGGTCTGGGTAGAAGATCAGTTCAGCCACAACATTTCCTTAAGCCAAAGCCTAATTCAGAACAAGGCCTTAACTCTCTTTAATTCTGTGAAGAACGTGTGTAGTGCATGCTACAGAGAAATCTTTCATGAAAGAGTCAATGGATATGGCAAGCCTCATTGCTGTCTTATTTTAAGAAATTGCCACAGCCACCCTGACCTTCAACATGCAGCACCCTGGTTAGTCAGCAGCCATCAACATCAAGGCAAGTCCTTTCAGTGGCAAAAAGATTACAACTCACTGAAGGTTCAGATGATTGTTAGCTTTTTTTTTTATTATTATTATTTTATTTTTTAGTAATAAAGTATTTTTAAATTAAGGTGTGTACATTGTACTATTAGACATAATGCTATTACATGCTTAGTAGACCACAGTAGAGTATAAACATAACTTTTATATGTTTGGGAAACCAAAAAATGTGTGCGATTTGTGTTATTGCAGTGGCCTAGTATCCAACCCACAATACTGCCTATGCACGTCTGCATTCCTCTCATCTGCTATCAGTGCACTTCTCACTCTAACCAGCACCTCTTTCCATTCTTCTTGAACCCTTGCATCAGAATGATGTTCTGGTTCTCTTAATTTTCTCTGGAAAAGAGATGCTTTCTCTGTAACTCTACTATGAATCAAATGGTGATAAGGAATAGGTAGGAGCTGCGGCTCTCATTTATTTCACTGCTATTCCAACGTGCTTAAATTTTTAACCCTTCTGCCCACTCACTATTTGCTGGTTACAGAGGTTGCACATCTGTCCTGTGCAAACACATGAATACACGTCATATAGTCACTCCCCAGCTCTGCATACTGACCTCAAAGAATTTCAGAGCTAGAAGGAAGCAATACAATTTTTTTTTTTTTTTGAGACAGAGTCTCGCTCTGTCACCCAGGCTGGAGTGCTGTGGCCAGATCTCAGCTCACTGCAAGCTCCGCCTCCCGAGTTCACGCCATTCTCCTGCCTCAGCCTCCCGGGTAGCTGGGACTACAGGCGCCGCCACCTCGCCTGGCTAGTTTTTTGTAGTTTTTAGTAGAGACGGGGTTTCACCGTGTTAGCCAGGGTGGTCTCGATCTCCTGACCTTGTGATCCGCCCGTCTCAGCCTCCCAAAGTGCTGGGATTACAGGCTTGAGCCACCGCGCCCGGCCGGAAGCAATACAATTTTAAGCTCTGAATTTGCAGTTGAAAAATCAAGACCCAGAGAGACTGGATGTATTGCCTAACACCATATAGCTGCTTACTGCAGATCTAAGACTAGAACCCAGGTCATTTATTTCCTAGGATCCTGCTGCTTCCTCCAGAAAGGATGGTCTGAGACACCAACAGCAGCTGGATGTTCTCATTAGTCCTTCCGGTTCTGTTCTGCTCTGAAGTTGTCAGAGGCATGGAAACATTCTCTGATGAGCCACTGGTTCCCACAGTTGATAGTCTAATATTTAAGAAAAGCCACTATTATGAGGTCTTGCCTGTAACTTAGCATGGTTACTAAATAGACCTGTAGCACTAATATTTACATAGTAACCAGTGGCTTACAGAAGAAACTATGTGCAGACAAAAGTCACTTTGTTATGACACCAATTAATTCTTTCTGTTTCTCATTTTAGTTTTTAAAAATCTCAAAAAGCAAATGATTCTTGCTCATTTAGTTTCAGTTTTCTTGTCTATAAAATACAGCAATATGAGATGGTCTCTAAGATCCTTTCAAAACCCCCAAAACGTGGATATCTGCATTTGGGTTTTCTGAAGAGCTAAGATTTGGGTACTTTGCCTTAATTTTGAATACTTCATAATGAAGCCTTTCTAAAGTATTCTCCCTCACCTGCTGTCATGCACAGTGTAGGCAGAACACTTTTACTCTTTTCTTGGTGGGCCAGAATCAGGTGTATGGGAACACCCATGGGGCTGAATTCTGCGCCAGTGGCGATGTCCTCAGGGATTAAAACAACATTCAGACCACTGGCTTTTTGAGTTATTTTATCAGAAGTGATATAATTTCTGAAAAAGCAGAATAACAACAAGAAGATAAGTGAAAAAGGCTCAAAGGCCGCTAATAGGTGGGAAAATTGGCCAGTGGCTAAAAGCCAAGTGCCTTCTTGCAACTAAAATGCCTTCATTATTTTTTCTGCCATGGAAGGAGGTAGAACAGCACATTTATACTTACCACCTGAGCAACTTTCTGACTGGAAGAAACATGAAGAGGCAGACACATGTGAGCTTTAAAGGGTAGGGAGCCGTCAGGAGGATGATGGTTGCTTTCAGGGTGAAGAGGCTCCTAGGGGTGAACGGCTTGTTGTCCAGTTATATTGTCAACCAGGGTTTGTGACAGCCTGGCTCGCTCATGTAGAATGTTTATACATGATATAATTCACAGGATTCTAAGTTCCCAAATATCCTCTGCCATCAACAGTTGATTCTAATCTCTTGTTCTAGGAGCTGCATGACCTCCTCCCACCACTCCTGATGTCACTTGTGTGAGGAAATGACTTGATATGCTCTGTCTTTAGCAGGGGGTTGGGAGGGGTGGACACTGAGGACCAGGACAGCAAAAGATCACCCTCTAGTCATATCTCAAATCTGTATCTGTCTGACACAGCCAATCCACTCGACCTAGTTATTTTCACAATTTCACGTTAGCTCCAATTATAGAAGCTTGAAAACATTAAAGATAATCTTTACACTCTAAATAGAAAACAGATATATATATATATTGCATATTTATATGCAATATATACATATTTAATGTGGGTATCTGTATCTATCTATCTATCTATCTATCTATCTATCACATACAAAGGTGGAAGCAGAGATGCAAATTCAAGAAGCCCAGAGACATTATTCTATGTCCTTTTTACTACTTTCCACAAGTAATGATCTACATCTCCATGAGTTTTCCTTGTTTTGGGAGTCTGAACTGTGCTTTCAGAGACCCTCACTCTGAGGAGACTAACTTTAAGTTTTTATTTATATTCATTAACAAGAACATAAAAGCACCCGACCGAGGACGTCTGAAAACTAAAGTTGAACGTAGTGCTCCACACCCAGCCCCTGCCTGCTTGGTTGCAATAGTCACTTGTGGTCTAGTTTACTTAATAGCTAGAGAGGTTAGCATCCCCTTTGACAAGGATGGAAGAGACCCTTAGGCCTGACAAATAAAATAAAAAAAAAGCTGTAAAACCAGTAAAGATTGTACTAAATGCTGTCTCGTGAAAACAATAAAAATAAAAAAGGGATATAAAGAAAAGCTGGAGCATTCTAGCCAGTTGTCTAATTCTGGAAAATCATATAACTTCTCTGGGTCTTGTTTTCTGTGTCTTAAAAGGAGCTTGGAATTTTCTATGATTCTAAGCAGCTGGGCATTAAGCTTATCGACGACCACACTTGTGGCACAAATGTGTTTTTGGAATAGTAGTAGGTGCTGAATTTGTCAGAAATTGTTTGAATGAGGAATGGATGGATAGGGCGACTTCTGCCCATCAAGCCAGAAAAAGTGTGTTGACTTTTGTCACTTGAAGGCGCCTGATTAGTGTATCAGAGACTAAGCCTGCCGTCTAGCTTTGCCATGGAATCAATCTCACTCTGGGGCATGGTCCAGATCATACCGTGGAAATAGTAAGGGAGCAGGACTACATTTTTGCCAAGGGGAACCCAGAGCAGTGTTGTGCTGCCTTCACTGGGAGGTGGAAAATTCCATTGCAATGAGCAAGACCATCTCTCAATGCACAGGATCCACTTTGAGTCGATTTCCAGGTACCCTCCTTTGTTTGATCAAGTTTGTTAAAGAGCCTCTTCCTTATGATTTGGCTTGCTGGCTAGATCCATCTACAGGGAGAGAAGAAGCTGGAGTATTTTTGTTTCTGTGACAGGTATACCTCACGGTAAATTTTTAAAAAGGTGAGTAGATTGTATTAGCATGGAGAGGGAATTTAAAGGGATAGAACATACTAGAGAAACATTGAAGGGTAGAGGAGGGGCAGAAAATTGGGCCAAAAGGGCATCACTTTGTAACCCTTAGAGAAATTTCATAGGGCATGGGAATACAAGTTGGAGGTTAATAGTATGTCTGTGTTGCTGGCTTGTCCATACACACTTGGTGCAAATATCAACAGTGGATTTGCTTTATAATTAAGGTGGAATTTTGCAATTGACCTGTAATAAAGAATGTGAGTAGTTTATTAAAGATTGGCTTGTATAGTGAATAGTATTTATTGCAAATAAACAAAAAGCACAGTGGTCACACACAGAATGAGTAATAATCTGTTTAAAAATGGAGCTAGCATGAAATTGCTGAAGACATACCTTGATCGAGCATTATAAAATCTCTTCTTTATGGAAATATCTCTGTATTTATAGATTGATCTACTTCTATATACTTCTAGTTGGACTTGTACTAATGATGAAGGAACTTGAACGTTTCAAAAGTTGAACAGTTTTACAGTGACTTCTGACAAGATACAAAGCATTTAGTAGTTAAGGGGGGATATATACTTCTTAAAGGTCACTTTTAAGTGTATTAAAACTGTTAAATAAGTGTGTAGATTATATCCGTCTCTTAAACCCCAAACTAAAAATCTTCAGGAAGCATAAACACAAATACCCTCAATCAAAAAAAGGCTGCTTAGCAGACTAAGAAGAATACAATTAAAGAAGCCCATTTTAGGCATATATGCAATTATTTTAAGATATGTTTATGATTTGCATTTAGTAGCAAGATTGGGTTATTAAGCGTACAACATACCAACCTTAGTAATCACATTAACAGAAATAAAATGTCTACAAACTTTAGAAAGTTGATTAGTAATCTACATTTTGTACTAATTGTGGAGGGCACATTATAGGTTATAAATACATAAGATAAAAATCCCAGGTTTCTGAGTGCAAAAAAATAAAATTTCATATATTTTGACAAGCATTGCATGGTCTGAACTATTTATAATACTTTAGAGTGTACTAGCACTTTTTTGGTAATATAAAAAGTAATAGAATCTTAGTAATATGAGGTCCCACTAGAGATATTTGCTATTAAATTGTTGCTGAGTGTGCTGAGGTTTGGGGGAGAATTATCGAGTTTGCAGATTAGCAAAGCAGGTTCTGGCAATGTTTTAAAATTGAATCAGTGATGCTTTAAAATGGGGTATATTTTAAGGATTCACAATAAGAATTTAAAAATAGAT
The DNA here is from genome assembly GCF_000951035.1 of Colobus angolensis palliatus. Classification (NCBI taxonomy): domain Eukaryota; kingdom Metazoa; phylum Chordata; class Mammalia; order Primates; family Cercopithecidae; genus Colobus; species Colobus angolensis. The sequence continues at coordinate 3,481,946 of NW_012115422.1, forward strand.
GAAAAGATGGGTTTATTATCATCAAGCAGTGTATGTTAATTAGTGTCTTTATGCAAACTAATTTCATGTTTGTCTACAGCTTTAAGTATATACAACAAGCAAAGGGTTAGGGGTGAGGCAGAGTTCAGGAAAGACTAACTGAAAATGAGAAGTGACATTAATTTTAAATAAGTGCTTTCCCATTTTCTGCTTTCTTTTTATTTTTTTAAAAAATCTTTCCCTTTCGACCATTAGCAGAGCTGCAAGCACAGGATGGCCCAATTTTGTGAAATTAGGCTTTTGCCTGTGTTTCTAATTCAGAATTTGATGTACTTTAAATGTGACCCCTGAGTGTTGCCGCTGAGAGTCCTCTTCTCTCCCAGGTACTATAATCTTGGTGGGATCACTAAAAGGAGGGATATGTCACAGGTAACCTTCTGCCACTGGCTATGGGGAAGCTTTCTTTTGTGGTCTTTCAGATTTGAGTAAAGTTGCCAAACATGATAAAGCTGCTTGATGATGGCAGAATTGTTAAGTCTACTCTCTTAACCGTGTCCACCAGTTTACCAATGAAAAGGTCAGTGGCATGGAAAGAGAAATTCTTTATAGCTGCCAAACAACTGGTTTAATTCACTTGTGTTCCACCCTAGAAGTACTAATGGTGAGGAGATAGCTACTGGAAGGTCAAGAAATAAATCCATAAATCCTAGTAGTTGGGCAGTCATAATTTTCAACAATCATCTTCCATTTGTTTTGAAGCAATTATTTAAATGTGAATTAGTTATTAACTTACATATAAGGTAGGTAGTTAGCTTCTATGGTATAATTATTCAAAGGTAATTTGTAATTAATTATCATGAAATACCTTTACTAGAAAAATAAGTCCTATATAAATTGAACTAATTTTTATGGTACTAGTAATATTACTATACCTGTTAGAGGTGGGGCCTTTATTAACTATTAAAATTAATGTTACACTAATAACATTAACATTAATAACAGTTAATAACAATTTTTGTTACAGGATAATTTTAGATTTGCAAGGATTCTGAGAAGTTATCCAATTGAGCTTTTTACCTTCAGAGAGAATTAAGCTAAAGCTCCACTTCTTCCTTGAAAATGATTCCTTCTGCCCTAAACCTTGGAGAAGCTTTTCTTCCTTTGAATTCTGTGCTGTATCTGTGCTGGACATTTGGAATTTAGCACTGATTACTCCATATTGCAATTTTATGCATGTGTCCTATCTCCTGAACCACAGTGTCAGACCCTTTCAAATTAAAGACTGGAATTGAACATTTTGGCCCACTTCCTGCATATCTTAAGGCAGTGGTCTATCATGGAAGAGGTTTAGTATGCACTGAGGAGATTGATCTAAATTTATCTTGGAAATCATGTTAGTCCTTAACAATCTTCTCTTGATATTTGATCAACAACTCAAATTACAAAGTATCAGAGATGTTTGCGACATTAGGTATATTCTAATCTAACCCCTGTTTTACAGATCACAAAACTGAGTAAGGGCCAGAGAGCAAAATCAATTGCCTAAGACACATTGCTAGTTAGTCAACAAGAACCCTCTTTTTAGGATGCCATCTGATATTAATTCCAATGTGTATGCCCTACATTAGGGTCTAACTTCACAGGTGGACTCTTCTCTCCTTAGGTTTGTTCATTTGAATGAATGAATGGTTCCTTATAAATGTCTGAGGTGCCAGACCAATGTTCTTTCTTTGTATATTCATAGATTAGCAGCAGCTTATAATGCTGAAGATATATTCTAATACTAGCCAGTGGCCCTGTAACCTAATTTACAACATCCAGGTATTCTATATTCCCTTGAACATGTGATTTTTTTCCCCCTTTGAATTCTATGTTTTTTGGATTGCTCATGGTGGAAGGTTTGGGACATAAATCATCATCATTTGCTACTGATCCAATTTGGGAAAAGTAGGTCAGTGAATTGTACATCTGTATTAGTTGGTGTGGAAGGGCCATTTTAAGCATTCTCAGACATGTAGCTAAGCAAGTCTGGGGCTCTCTGACATTACATAATTTCTCTGCTAAACCAAAGATCTCATTGAGTTTGCTGTTCAGCCATGTCTTATGTTGGATTAGGGGTATATTTGTTCAAAGCTCAGTTTCATCATCTGTCCAGCTTCACAGTAGTTCCCCAGATAGAGAGGCTACCTTCCAGGCTTGGCTGGTTTTTCATACATTGCTGGGAGAGTTTTCAGTGAATGAATACAATGTAGAGTTTTCATTTGTCACAGATGTTATCTCATTTCTCATTTTTGTTCAAATTATTTTAAGGAAAAACACCACCCAGTTTCTGTGACCAACTTTTAAAAAAAGATGAAAAGATTTTCTCAGCATGAATAATAGCAACAAGCATATGATGGTCTAAGCTTTTGAACTCTCAGACAGCTGGAGTGCCCAGAATTGGAGTGATTTTCTTTCACAACTGAGTGCACTGTGAGTGTGTGATCAGAGTAGAGTGTGTGATCTTAAACAGTCCTGGTGTCATGTGGGGAGTTTCCGTTCCTTGACTAAATAGACTTTCTGGTTTGAAATTAGTGTCTCATCACGACAAACAGGGCCATGTGTAGGGAGTTTGGCAGAGGCCTCTCCTGTCATTTGAAATGTGCCCTTGGTTTTGCTTCCCCTAACCCCAGTGCCTTGGAATGCTGTTTGAATCTGGGGATCAAGTGATTCTAAAGTCTCTCCAAGAAAGGAGAATTCAATGAAGCATTCAGTAGCAAAAACTTGGTTAAAAGTGCAGCCTGTGTCAGCACAGGAATGAACTGGAAACAGACTGTGAAAACCTCACCTGTGGTCAGTATCACACCCGGACAGTTGGAGACATCAGGAGGAGATGGTCTGTGTTTTCACTACCTTGTTGCAGTCAGTCATGAGAGTGACCGGAGGTCACTGTGACTTGTAGTTGTAGGCCCCATTTACTTTCCGGAGAGCAGGCTGAGAGGCTAAGTTCTGTGGTCCGTTGATTATTTTACCTTGGCTTTTCATAACCTGGCAGTTTCCAAAAATAGTTTGAGGACTAACAGAATTGCTAATTCCCTCCCACCCCACTCCCATAATGACAGTGAACAGAACCAGTCTCTTTTTTCCTTTGTTTCATACGAGAAGGAAAATTTTTATACTGTAATATGAGAAGACTATAATCGAAAAATAAAATCTTCCTTAAGAAGATCCCCTCATTTTGCTCTGGACCTGTGAAAATGTTTGCACAGACCTGCCTTTGGGAAATCACTTCTCTAGGGTGAGCAACATTATGAAATTCCCTCTGTGTGGCTGTAGCGTAGCTTTGTTCCTAGCTCAGGCTAACTTTCTTTGTGCCTGATGCTTTTTTAAAAATTCTGGTTGAATGTCACTTAGTATTGGCTGAAACCTTGTTCAGTAGTTTTGGTAGATGCTGCTGGTATTATCATAATTCATTTATTCCACTCGCTTATTTAACAAACATAGCCAGACCCAGGCTATGTACTGAAGAGATAAAAACAAAATGAACTCACTATTTTCAAGGAGCTTGAAACTCCTTTTCAAGAATCTGTTGTTTAAACATTTTTAAAAATCTCTTTTTGTGCCATAAGGGCTTTTATAGAACACAAGCAGAAATTGTGAAATGAGTATTTATTTATAGATCCTAAATAAAGGTTTATTGGAGAAGAATTCTCTCTCTACCTCTTTTTTTTCTCTGTACTATTCAAAGAAACCTTGCTTCTGATAAAGTAAGGTAGAAGTTAACTAGATAAAATTCTGACAATGAAATTTAAATTACAGGATCCGTGTGATTTTGGGGCATCAAAAACCAAGGAACATTTAGAATGCGCCCAGCCCATGGAATCTATTCCTTTGATCTACTCAGCTCACCAAGATGATTGTTCAGCCCTCCTCCACTTTCTCTCAAAATATCTCAACCACTAACAGCAGCAACAATAAATAGAAAGGAAAGGAGGAAAGAAGAAAAATCTCCTTAGGGGCATAAATTATTTTAATTTGCATTCTGCAATGATGAAATTAAGAAAACATCAAATAGCTACATTACTTTGCATTGGGTAAACCCCCAGGCCCCCAGGCTTCAATTGCTGGGTGACATTTCTTGCAGCTGATGAGGCTAAGAAACTAGTTTTGCTTTGAATAGATCGGTGTGTATTCAGAATCCTACTCAGTGAAATCCAGTTGTTTGTAAGCTTAAAATTGAAAGGCTTTGTGTGTATTTTTTTGAAATCAGGACCCATTTCAAAGGCATATTACTCACTGGATACATGGCTGGTTCACAGTTCCAAACCAAAATCAAAGGGGTCTTCAGGCAACGTTGACACTGTCAAGTACCTGGAACTGTATTGCTATGTGATGAGCACTAAGTAAATGTTTGCTTAATGAATGAATACATGGATTCAATTAATGATCATATCAGCTAGCATTTGTATATTGCTTTATAAGTTGTAAAGTGATTTCACATTTATATTCACTATACCACTTTGAATAAAGAAGAAATTAACTTCGCATGTTGGATTCTGCTTTAAAGCTTTAAACCACTGATACATCCTTGGCTTATGTGAATGTTAATTATTTAATTAATAAAGTAAAAATAAGCTAGGGATTGAAACAGTGGTTTAAAAGATTATGCTACTATTATTTTTATACAATGTGGGGCAGAGTTGATCCTTAAACCAGAATTCCACCTCCAATTAATGTTTACTGTTGTGTGGTTGTGATGTGTGTGTGTGTGTGTGTGTGTGTGTGTGTGTATACACAGGCGTGTATACTCTAGCTTTTCTATTCTCCCCAGAAATGTAACCAAAATATCTAGAGAGAAACAATCAAATATTTATACCACAGCTTTGGTGCAAGTAGCTAAGATAGCAGCCACTGACCCAGCTGGACAGTAGCCTTTTATTTTTTCCTTATTTGGAGTCATGGCCTTGACCCGGCTGAATGTCAGTAAAAGTAGTGTTGGGCAATGCTCCCAGATAATTCATCTAAGGACCCCAAAGCTGGCCATTCCATGCAAGTCTCCTTCTTTGCAAAGGCTGTAGATCACAGAAAGGCTTCCTTGAGAAATGAGAGGCAAAACAAATCAAATCAAAGCATAAAACAGATAGCAACCCACTTCGGGTTCCTGGACACACCAGCTCTCAATTTTGTTTCAAGAGCTCAGACATCAGTCCTGATCATAAATTGCTGTAAATTCTGAGATTTCTAAAAGAAAACAGTAGTTTGGCTACCTTAGCTAAGTATTACATGAGGCTTGGTGAATGTTGAATTAGTAGTAAATTACTGAATTCCTTGTTTTTGTTGTTGTTCTTTTTGTTGTTTATTTGTTTTCTTGGATAGCTTTATTTGTTAAATATACAGTAAAATGGTGTTATAATGAATTCACAGAGAGATTACCAAAAAAAAGATTCCTGCATAAATTGCCAGGTATAGTGAGTTATGCCTGTAATCCCAACACTTTGGGAAGCTGAGGTAGGAGGATTGCTTGAGCCCAGGAGTTCAAGACCAACCTGGGCAACATAGTGACACTCTGTTTCAAAAAATTAAAAAAAAAATAGCTGGTCATCGTGGTGACCATGTGGTCCCAGCTACTAAAGAGGCTGAGGCCTATCCAAAAAAAAGGCATAAGTTCTTGAAAAGATGCATTCCTATTTATGTTGATGTACCTTTTAATTCCTGCCTCAAATTCGCGGAGTTCACAATCCTGAAGTATCCCCAGGCCACAGTCAAGCTCCTCAGGATCTTACTGTCTAAAATTAAATGCAAAGGAGACTAAAAAGAAAAGATTGAAAGAGAATTAGAAGCCCGGCGGTAGTCAGCGAAAAAACACTTGGACTTCCTAGAGACCTTCGTTTATCAAGATGCTCATGAAAATTGCCAAGAAAGCCATTTTAAAGCTCGTATCAAGAGGGATTGTGATTTAGTAGGAGCAATGTATAGAAGCAGGGGAGTTGGGTTTCAGGTTCCTGTTCTGCTGCCTAATAACTGAGTACCATTAAATAAACCACTTAATCCCTTTGAGCCTCAGTTTCCTTGTATGGAAATAGGTATGTTCATACGACAGACATCACAGTTTTTGTGAAGACAAAGATGAAATTATTACAGGAAAAGTCTTTATAAAGTGATGTCAAAACAGGTGCTATTGCCAGTGGTAATATTTTTATAACTGTATTTTTTTATTATAAAAATAATTTTCATTGCAGAAAAGTTTTACAGTTGTGTGAGTTGTAATGTGCTGACCACACAACTAAGGGATTCTGCAGTATCTGCAGATCCTTAAATGTCTGAGCATCTGCCTGATGTTACTGGGATTTGCTGCCGTGCCTGTTTAGAAACTGCTTTGGAGCTCTGGGTCACTACGGACTGCTCATAATGCTTACATTCCAGGGGCCACTTAAAGAGATTCCGCCGAAAGATTCCTTAGAAGTAACCCTACCAGCAAAATTCCAGATGCCTGTAAAATCTATGGCACAGCCTGTGTGCTGGAAAGAGACCACTGGGATAGAAATCAGGGGACAGAGCCTTAGTCTCAATCCTCTGTTAACTCTTCGTGGTCCTGGACCTCAGTTTTCTCATCTGCAAAATGACCAGTTTGAACTAGATATTCTTTGAAGTAGATTCCAGGTACAGCGTTTATAAGTCTTTGCTCAGTGTGTTGTTTCAGTGGGCTCTTCAAGCACCAACAGGGGCCAGTCAGGAAGGTAGGACCTGCCTGATGTCAACTCAGGGCACGTCCCACAATATTTCCAGATGCCTTCAGGAATATGGAGCACCACTGTCACCCTGTGTCACCTGTAAGATGGGATAAGGGAACCCAGTCAATAAGGATGAGGAGGGCCAGGCGCGGTGGCTCACGCCTATAATCCCAGCACTTTGAGGGGCCGAGGTGGGCAGATCACGGGGTCAGGAGTTCAAGACCAGCCTGGCCAAAATGGTGAAACCCCATCTCTACTAAAAATACAAAAATTAGCTGGGTGTGGTGACATGCGCCTGTAGTCCCAGCTATCGGGAGGCTGAGGCAGGAGGATCACTTGAACCTGGGAGGTGGAGGTTGCAGTGAGCCGAGATCGCACCATTGCACTCCAGTGTGGGCAACAAGTGCAAAACTCTGTCTCAAAAAAAAAAAAAAAAAAAAAGAATTATGAGGAAACTGTTCTCCATTTTTCTCATTTCCCTGGGTGGATGGGAAGAAAACCATAAATATGTCTAGGAAGCCAGAAATATGAATTGGTTACAGATTATTTTCTCTAAGAGGATAATAATTAGATAGATTGAGTGTAAAAGATAGGACTAAATGGGTGGGGGTACCATAGAGAAACATCTGTTGGGAAGGACCAGAATTGCTTTTGTGTCTAATGGGAACAGAAATATGTTTCAAGGCATTTGAATGTTGCTTCAGACAATAGGTTTCAACCTATATGAAGCCCTTGGAGTGTTCTGGAATGAGAAGTTCTTCAACGGAGTGTCTAAATGCTAACATACAGATTTAATGTTGGGGTTCTTCAACTCACAGTCAGTAGCAGCCTTGACACTGATTAAAACAAACGTTTATAGGGATTTAAACTTTGCTAGTATTTGCCCAGTTAGGGCAATTTATTGAAATTTTGGGTCAGCTTTTGTAATAACACAATAAAGAATAAAATCTTTTTCCCTTAAACTTGTCATCAAGAGTATTTGCTCTCAGAATGTTGTGTGAAATATTAAAATGCGATCCATTATTAAAATAAAATGGTTTTGCTTTCACTTTACTGTGAGAACAGTATATATCAAGCTCTGAAAGACTTGAGCACTAAAAAACAAGGGGTGATTAAAAATGAACTCTTAAAAGCATAAGAAATCTAAAAAGTGGATTTCTTTAGAACATAATGAAATATAGGTTGAAAAGGTAACTTACCAAAGTGACACTGCTCTTATTACTGGAAAAGTCTTCCAGGGTGAATCAGTAATATATGATTTTAAAAAGATTAAAGGGAGGCTGATGTACTGACGTTAAATTCCACACAAATATTCTGGTTATTGAATAGTAATTTATTGTAGTTTTACTGGAAATTTTCTCCTCTTAGTTCTTAAAAGGTTTTCCAGGCTCAATTAGCACCTTTACTCCTAATAATCAATATTGATTTTACTGTATTCATTTTAGATTTTAAAAATTTTGCCTAAAACTCAAATCTTAACTATTTTTAAAGTAACATTTCATAAAAAAAAAAAAAAAAAAAAATCAGGCTTACTGGGTAGGCCTTCATTGCCATCCAAAAAATGATACGTTTTCATTTACTTGAGGTGGGCTCTTAAATTCAAAAACGTAGTTACAGTTCTGGGTAATATGAGCTCTCTTTGGATTCAGAACTGTTGACAAGATCTTAATCAAGAATATGTGCATCATTTTCCAGTATCTTCTTAAAATTGAGTGGTTATTTTTAATAATATTGCAGATTTTGTTCTTAACCTGCCTATTCATCTCTGTACTTCAGTATACTCAGTGTGTCTAGGAGCTGGTTATGTTGGTTTCACAGGGCACATTGCCTGATGGGAGACCGTGGAGGTGGCCCCCAGTGTGTTATGATATGTTCTCGTGGGGAGAGTGAGCGACAGTCAAGGGCAATTCCTGTTCATTCAGTGTGCTGTGAAGTGAGCTGGAATTACCCGCTTTTCTATGTTACTTGCTTTTTCCTTCAATTGACAAGCTTTCTCTGACAACATGGGACCCGTTGCGTCTGGAAAATAAATGCTTCACCCAAACCCTTCCATTAACTCCTGTAAATTGTTTTGTGTAAATGTTTCCTGTGATTTTTCATGCAGCATTCAATTGCATCTTCTTTTGAAATGTAAAAGATCAGTTTTGTGGTTGTTTTTAGCATTCACTAGCAGAAAATTAAAAAGATTTCTAAGGACTACCTTTTCCAGTCACACATTTTACAAACATTTGAGCTACTACCTTGGGTTGGCCAGGAAATGTCTGCTGCCACATTAGCAATGTGATAATGGGCTTCACATATCACCTGGACATTAATAGAATGAACTCACTTACTGCTCCTGAAAGCAGCTTTGTTCTCAGCGGGTATCCTGAAGGCACTGAATGAGCACAGTGGACCTTCTATCACAGAGGTGAAAGTCAGAAATAACCTAAACCCATCTTTATCTCTGGGGTGTGTGTGTGTGTGTGTGTGTGTGTGTGTGTGTGTGTGTTTCGTCTTTATTTAACGGGTCCACTGATATTTGATGGAAATGACCAAAATTCAGCTAGTTGCATAAAGTATTTCTGGGTCTCCAATCTGTTCTGATCTGTGACATGCAAAACTTCTAATGACTGGGGACCCCTAACTCAGCTGCAATAGCCCATCAAAGGTGCAACTTTATTCTCTCATAACAGCTTTGTAATGTGATCAGCAGACATATCTGCTAACTTTTCCCTGAGCTGTGCAGATGTGGCTGTAAAAGAGGCACTATGCCACTGTGTATTTCCTACTTTCCTTCAAAAATGAATTTGCTTTTTGATTGTGGCAGAACGGCTGCCATATACATTTTCCATATAATTTTTTCCGTATAAATTAAGTGCTCATCCACTTAAAGCCCAATCTATGAAAATTGGGAAATACAAAATAAGAATGATTGAGAATTATTATTAGCTTTATAGAAATGCCCTTTGCTTTGCAAAGGTATTTGCCATAGAATTCTATAAATAAAAGGCATCTTTTATGCATTTATGTCATTCTTCAATTAATCAAAATTAGTATTCTGATAGATAACTGTTACATAAATTAAAACATGGACATTATTAAATAGTTAGCCTTGTGATGTGTGTGTGTGTGTGTGTGTAGTTTTAAGGAGTGGAGAGTTTAATAGGCAAGAAAGATGGGAGAAGGCAGAAGATAGAAGGTCCCCCGTTCAGAGACAGAGGGAGGGGGGCTCCAAAGCCCAGAGAGGGAACCCCAACTTTTTTTGGTTTTCGGAAAAGGTGTGCTGTATGATAGGTTTATTTAAAACTTGGACACACCTTTTGACTTAAAAAAAATCAGGCTTTGAATTATTTTTTACACAAATAAAATGTAAGGTTTCTAAATTTTAGTTTTGAGTTTTTAACCTATTTCTCCTCTGAGGAATATGGGCTCGTGACTAGCATACATTCTTCATATCACATTCAAAGTCGAATCTGGTTTTTCTAGCAATCACATGGATAGGTGTAAACAGATAAATAGTCACCGCACTCCATTGACTGCCATGGCTCATTTTTCATCTTTTGAAATAAAAGCCCAGGAGAATTTTTGTCAGGATAAATTGGAGATTATAAAAAAGGTTTTGTTTTGAAGTAGATACTTTGAGCGTGGCAGATTCGTGAGAAATTTTCTTTTGCCTTTGATGCCTTTTAAGATCTAGAAGGCTCTCTACAAAATTAGAATTTTGGTTACAGAAAGAGTGTTCATCTAATCCTAAATTAAAGAACTGCTTTTGAGCCAGGGCTGGAGTGTTTTGGCTTTTGTAATTTCAGATATATTATCAAGTTTAACACTAAATTTAAACATTATAAATTAGTTGACTTTTCCCTTAATTAGCTACAGCTATGTTCCCATAGAAAAGCTGAAAATATGAAGTTACATTTTCCTCTAAAGGAGTCTAATTACATTATTATCTGAAATAATACCTCCTTAACGATTCTTTGAACAGTACTGCCTATGTTTTCTTCCACTATGCAGACTTTTCATAAATAACAGTCTACATCAAGACAAACAGTACATTCAGCAAGCTGGAGAAAGCAAATGAACCAACCCTCTGTATTCAAAACAAGCCTCTGGACCCCTTTAATGTGGAATTCACAATAGATGTATACATTGTTCATCGGAGTATTGTAATATTTTTTCATACAATGCTATCCATCAAAAATCCAAAGAAGGCAAATTACTCACAAGGAAGAATATGAAGAAGCCCAGAAATACTGAGCTATGTACGATGACATCATGAGGCTAAAATATGCCACAAATACAATAATACTACTAATTACTAATAAAGAAAATACAATCACCAGATCAGTGGTCATATTAAAAATGGGCCTTCTTATTTAAGGCAAAAAAAAAAGACCCTATCCATTCTATCCATTCTGATCTATCTTCCTTATTCAAAACAAAACAATGCTTCTAGAAAATCCCTCTCGACATTTTAAATCCTACATAAGATATCCTGGAATAAAAGAGCATTACATGGACTTCTGGATGGCACAGTTACAGAATTATTATCCGTTGCACTGTAAGGAATGACTTCCCCTCCAGTCCAGGGTTCATGTTTTTCCCCCATAATCAATGTTTAACTCATCATAACAGCTTAGTGAGGCCAGATGTGTCAGTTTTACTTTTCCAAAGGAATTCTGTTCCGGGAATTACACTGAACATGGTGACATGCATTGCTTTTTAATACAGGTTTCTTTATTCCCAAAATTCAATTTTATTCTATATTTATTCATTTCTTTAAGGACTAGTTGAGTTCACTAAAAAATAAATAAGTAAAAATGCTTATACGTGCTACATGCCATGGACCTGTGGGCATAAATAACACAATGTGAATGCAAATACACATCCTTTTCCCATTTGTTTCCATTCTCGGTGCCAACTTTGGTTCAATAAACAATGACTTTCAACTTGGTATGAAGGAAGCATCTAGTACGTAATGCACAGAGCTGTGCCCCTCCAAAGAATGAAACCCTTCAGAACGGCTAAAGGTGAGAATAGAACCGAAGCTGTTGAGAGCAGAATACAAAACAAGAGCAGTCGCAAATTCACCTGAGGTGACGGCACAACTATGGCTGAGTCAGGGAAATATTTTCAAGCAGAGTTTTGCTGATCACTTTTACACACATGACCGGTAATCAGTCTAGACGATATTTATGAAATGAGCATTGAAATGGTCACAGAACTGAGCAAGAACTGAGATCGGCTGATTCATTCCTTATGGCATATGTTCCTCAGCTTCTCCAGCAAGAAAATGGAAGCATTAATTCTTTCCACATTTCTCAAAAGCATATTTCAAGGATTAAAGAATTCAAGGTGTCAAAGGATCAAATGACCGTTTATGTAGGACTCTTCCTAACCAGCAGGGCATCTTGTAGTACACTGGAAGAGTTTATTTATTGAATCCCCAATTGAATTGGCCTCGGAGAGTTAATACAACATCCACGGTGACAAATTTACTCACTACAAATGAATTGCGTTAGTTCCATTATTTGTAAAGCACTTTACCATCTGGGAAGAAAGTTGTAGTATAAATTCCATTCTTTTCAGTATCTTGGCTAAGGAGATTCCAAAGAAGCTAACTCAACATTTTATAAGCCAGAAAAGTGAGGTTCTTCTATTAATTTGCTAAACGTTCTCTGCCCCACGGTTTTAACACAGGAAAGATGGCAGGTGACAGAGGGTGTGGGCAAAGGAAAAGAGGTGGTTTTGCAAATTTGGAGTTGATTCTGGCTTAAAGCAGGGGTGCCAAGTTAATAACCAGAAGAATCATTTAGTTGAGACTTACCTCCAGAGCAGAGAGCATCTCAAAATTTTAGCAGATTCAGCATAGTCTCAGAGTTCCAAAATCTTAGGTTCCTTTCCTCAAAGCATTTCCACAGAGACAATATTATGTAATGTCAGGTACCTATACTTGGAATTCCAGTGATCTGAGTTTGAGCCACAGTGCCATCATTGTTCACTGTTTGACTTTGGCCAAATTAATTTTACCTCTCTGAACCTCAGTGATATTCCCTCTAAAATGGGAATAAGAATGTTACCATGTTAGAGGGTTATGGTAAGATAAAACATGATAACGCATGTGAGGCTTCTAGCATGGTTCTTGTACATTGTAAACCCTCACCAAGTGTTCACTTTTACTGCTGTCATCAAAAGTGTGACCCTCAATTGTCTGCTTCACTAGAAACAGCGCCCTGAGTGGTCTGGGAGAGTCCAGTAGACAATAATTCAACTCCCTGACATGTAAATAGTGGAGTATTGATATTTTTGTTGGCTCCTATTGACACATCCTGCCCGTTAATTTTGAGCACTAACCTGTACCCATTCATCCATTCATTCAGAGAGCACTGAGTTAGGGCCTCTGTGGGCAGGTCCTGTGCTAGTCCATTGAAAAAGGGAAGGGAGATCCTGTCTTTTGGAAACATGAAAATATGTAGAATTACTTTTAAAACAACATGAAGTACATTTGTGCATACAGATGAGCTAGTAATGATTTGATTGTCTGATCACAGCTAATACTTATTGAGATCTCATCAAAGGCTAGAGCCACTGTGCTAAGAGCTTTATGTAAATTATGCCATTTGATCCTTACAAGGATCCTGAAAGACCTAAAAGATGCTACTATTATTCTAAACTTCAAACCCAAGAATTCTAACTCCGAAGTCCATATTCTTGACTACTACTCTAAACTGCCATCCTAAGACAATATAGATTGCTAACCCAATCAGTATTGGGTTAATCTAGTACTCAATTAACCCAATACTGATTTAGTTAATCAGTACAATGCTTCTAGAAAATCCCTCTAGACATTTTAAATCCTACATAAGATATCCTGGAATAAAAGAGCATTACATGGACTTCTGGATGGCACAGCTACAGAATTATTATCCGTTGCACTGTAAGGAATGACTTCCCCTCCAGTCCAGGGTTCATTTTTTTCCCCCATAATCAATGTTATTGAATACTAGTTGGGTTAATTGAGTATTTTTCTAGTATAGCTTTTTTAGTATAGCTTGTCCTCCTTGAAGACTTAGACCTTATACTTTGCCACTATGCTGTATTGATCAAACACAGTTGCAACTGCATTTCTTAGCAGTTATAACCCTGTACATTTTTATCTGCAATTTCCAGTGAATAGAGAGACACTGTATGTTTTGTTATTTAGATCTCATGTTTCACCAACAAGACCACAAGGTTCTCATTTATGTAATCCTAACTGGGAGGTCACTACTCTCCCCATTTTGCTGCTAAAGAAGCTGAGCCTTGGATAGAACCACTCCACTGATGAGCAAAATCAAGTATAGCTTGAACTCAGGTCTTGGACCCAAATAAATTATGAAATCATAGTTCATCTTTTAAAATTGGAGTAATGCATTTTATGCAACCAAAGCAAAAGTGACTTTAAATTTGATGACTTTAAATTTGATAAACTATTGCATCATCCATCTGTAGCCAGCTCATTTCTCATTCATTCAGTCAAGATCACTGAGCTCCTCCCAAGTACTAAGCATTGTCAGGAAGGCAGAAATAAATCAGACACAGAGCCTGAGTGCAAAGAACGTATTTGAAAGAGGAAATGAGAATCTTCAATTAAAGACAAAATAAATAAATATATAGTAGAGGCCATAAAAGAGAAATTGAAGTTCAGGGATGAAGGGAGTCTTTGCAGCTAGCTGACTTGCAGGCCCTATCAAAGTGGTAGCTGTCTTAAGAGGGGAGGGCATTCATGTCAAAGAAGTAATAAGCTGGTTTACTCAAATAAGGAACTGATTAGGTAACTAGGGGGAAGGAGAAGCTAAAAAGTGCAATTTGGCACAAAATTGAGCATTGTTGTCTATTAATTTTATATTTTCTACCAGTTGTTTTGTTTTCACAGATACAGTATGAAATATTTTTTGGACTCAAATGAAAGATTTCACACACCAGATGAAAACATATAAAGTTCATATTTTCAGTTTTTTCATATTTGGCATTTCATTTATTTTAAAGCTCTTTCATGCTGTTCACCTACTGCATTGAAAATAACTCTGTAACACACTTATGCACTTCCCCTTTAAGAAAAGATTCCAGGCCTGTTTTTCAGATGGTCATTCAGTGATACAAACCTGTAGGACTGAGATAAATTGCTCCTGGAAACATTTTCCTCTTGGAAAATCACAGATGAGACTAAATGAGACATTTTATATATATAGTAGCAAACAGTCATAGGTACATTTCATTTTGAAAGTCCCATCTGTCTTGTAACCCAAACAGGTTTTGACACTGCAGAGTGATTGCAGTACTTCAGGACGTGTGAAACACTAGGGATATTCAGAACAGGATGCCAAAGAACTTGGTACATTTTTATCATTTGGATATTTTTTAAAAAGCAACGATATAATTAAAACTATAATTGTATCTCTTGATCTATGCGATCACTGTGCTTTGCAATGTGATCACTGTGTTTTGCAACGTATAGCTTGAATACCCCAGCCCTGTGTTTAAGTACAACTGCAGTTTTTACAACAAAAGAGAACCAGCAAGTCTTTTGCCAGTATTAGGATTTTAATTGATATCATTATAGCTAAAAGTTTGAACATGATGGGAATAATGACTCTGGTGTTTTTCAGCACCTTATAATTCATTTTACATCTTTCTATCAGCTATGTGCTCAAGTCCACAGTGTCTGTAATATTTAAATTAATAATGCAAATTTAACTATTGCCATTAAAGCAAAGAGCTAATTAGGTCCCTGCTTGCTGACTGGCAGTATGATGCAATGAGTAAAATGATTTGAGTTGATAGCTAACATTGCCAGGAAAATGGGAATTGAGTTCACTTGAGATTAAACAACCTCTAAGACTCCAAAGGAAGGGAAAATAAAAAGTGACTCATCCCATTTTTCTAAATAAAAAAATCCATGAAGAGACACAAATAGCTCATCAAGCAACTGAGAGCAAGGTTTCTGAGATGTTGTGCAATTATTTTTTGCCTTTCATTTAATGGCGTTTCTTCCAAACACTCTGTGGAGAGGCAATTTTTCTCAGGCATCAGTTAGAATGTGTGCCTTCTTCCATAGTTTTCACATTCTAAGCCAGCAAGGCAAGGCAAGCAAACTGAACTTTGTCTGTTTTATAAACACCTCTTCTTCTAACTAAGCCGTAACAGGAGAGAAAGAGAGAAGGAGGAGGAGGGAGGAAGGGAAAGAAAAAGCGAGCAAGCTGAATGGCATTTCTGTCTGCCATTATTCTCATTTCAGAAAAACAACCCCAAAATAGATTAGATAGAAGACATGGAGAGAAAAATAATGCTTATTTCAAATTCAGGTAGGGAAAATCTGTCTGGGAATTTCTAGAAGCAGAAAAATAGTGCAAAAGACATAAGGACACCTTCCATTTAATAGAGTAAAACTTTTGATGATTGTCAGACACAAAGTAGAGGCTTTCTTATACTGGAAGCAGTATGGGCTTGCTTGCTGCTACACACTGGCTCAGGGGTAGTTGCTTCTAGAACATGGAGCAGCCCAACCTCTCCTCTCTTGGCTGTTACAAAACTAATGGGCTATTTGAACATCTAAGAGGAAGCCAGGTTCATCAGGTAGTCCCACCTGAAAGGTACAATAGAGCAATAATTGGGCATAAGACAGAAAAAGGCAATTTGGCTCAACATGTTTTTTAAAAATAAGTTTGGGGCCGGGCGCGGTGGCTCAAGCCTGTAATCCCAGCACTTTGGGAGGCCGAGACGGGTGGATCACGAGGTCAGGAGATCGAGACCATCCTGGCTAACCCGGTGAAACTCCGTCTCTACTAAAAATACAAAAAAGGTAGCCGGGCGAGGTGGCCGGCGCCTGTAGTCCCAGCTACTAGGGAGGCTGAGGCAGGAGAATGGCGTAAACCCGGGAGGCGGAGCTTGCAGTGAGTCGAGATCCCACCACTGCACTCCAGCCTGGGGGACAGAGCAAGACTCCATCTCAAAAAAATAAATAAATAAATAAATAAAATAAGTTTGGAATGTAATAAAAGGTGACCATTTTATTCATTGAGTGATAATTTCATATACCGTGTGAAAAGACTCCGTTTTTAAAGAATGATGCTCTTACTCCAAGGAAACTGCTTATTTAATTGGATTTCTAAAACCTAACACTATTAAATATTTGCCTCATTTAATTTCATCAAATGACAGTTCATATATCTGTGCTAATGAATTCATTTGTTAACATTATGTTCTCATAGCAAATTTACTCATGTTCTATTTTCTAAAACCTCCTTCCCTTTCTACTGCTTCCAAAGTATCATAATGTGATTCCTCAAGGATAAGTCAATTCTAGTTGTCTATCATGGCAGAAGGCTCTCCTATGGCAAATAGTGAAGAATTCCTTGTACTAAAAGCATTGCTCACCTTTATCTCCAGCTTGACAAGGAACTGGCATTCACATGACAGGAGAGGAATATTAATTACTGAAAGGCTATGCTGCCGAAGTTGTTGATCATACTATTCTTCTGGAACTTGTCTACATGGCATCAGTGGTTTCTGGTTCAGACCAAAATTTACTTTTAAATTTTTTAAAAATTGGATTATTTAGCATTGCTAGAGGCAATGTGGCACAGTGGTTTGTAAAAATACCAGCTGCTATGTATTGAGATGTTACTATAGCTTCACACACATGATGTCATCTGATCTTCAGGATAGCCTCATGACTGGCTTTGAAGTCAGACAGATCATTTGTATTGCTTTGGAATTTAGCTTCCTTATCAGTAAAATGAGGTAATAATATCGTGTAAGTTTTTTTAAAAGATAAAATAAAATCATATGTGTAAATTGACTAATAGCATAGCCCATATTCTCAATAAGCAATACATATTCTACTCATTTATCAGGAAGCATAAAGTTGTCATCCCTGCACTACCAGGGCTTGGTAGCTACACTCAAAAAGCCATCTATTCATTGTGCCCATGTTTGAGCAAAGTTGCCTGGCCATTTTGAATATATCCTCTTTCAAAAGAAGGCTGTATCAGGAAAGCCATTAAGGTTCTTTCAAATCTACCTCCCAGGTTAAACTGCTGTAGAATCCTTCTGAAGGTTCCCAATGGAACTGCAGAATTGAATTGCTACTGTTTCATTATTTTGATGTATCGGTATTAATTTAACCACAACTCTATCCATAGATATTTAGGTTGCTGTCACTTTTTAAATACTTTAAATAGTATCATGGTCGATATATTCATGTTCATATTTTTTCCTATATTCTGGACGATTTCCTTGGAAATGATCTTCAGAAATAAGGTAGATGACTGAGTTGAAAAATGTGAGCATTTTTTAAGGGTCTTGATATATATTGCCAAATTGCTTTTCCATTTACAATGCATTGTGTGAATATAGTTTCACCAAACTTCTGCCTAGGCTTGAGTCCTTTTCTCCTACAGAAACTCTCCAATTCAAAAATACTTGCTAAAAGATAGCACTAGATTGAATGATGTAAGTACTTGTTAGAGGATACAAAATGAGATATGTGCCCAAACTCCCAAGCATCTTTGGAGGTTGGTAGACAAGGAAGAATTGTCATGTTGGACTCAGAGCCTATAGGTTGGAGTGAAGAATAAATCAAAACCAGGCTGCCTCCCAGGAGTCACAAGAACAGTAGCCAACATTTATTGAGGTCTTCCTATAATAACCAGGTCAGTGTTTAGCTCTTTACATGGGTTATTGAATTTTCCCCAAACTCTCATTTTACAGCTGACAAAGCTTTACTAGTATTTGGAAGTGAACATTTGAAAGCAAATTTTCCAAGGGGAAGGAATAGTCTGAAATAATCAGCCCAATTTTCCTGTTTTTCATCCAGATTAACAATCACAGTATCTTCTCCCAAAGCCTTGTAGGGGGAGAGGGATCTCCTATGGGGAGAAACAAAGAAGAAAGGGAGGAAGAAGAAAGGCAGTTGAACTGGTCTCTTTCCAGAAGCTTTCAGGGGTGTCATGCCGCCTTTAGTCTGTGACCCTCTGGGCCAGCAGTCCCCTTGAAGCTTTGTGGGATGCAAACAGCCCATGCTCTGCAGGCTGTCAGGGGCCACGATAGGAGTTCATGCCAATAGAATGGCCTTTCAAGAAGCATTTCTCCATCTCAGAAACACAAACACGCATACATTCCTGTCCATATCAGACACATGGGCTTTCTAGTTCACCTTTTCTTTCCTGAGCAAGCATATCTATCATGGTCAATGTACAAGAAATGCCCTTTTTGTGCAGTTCCCCTTTGTCCCTGTTTTCATGCCTTAAGCCATCAAAAGAGCACAAAACTCAGTGACATTTTGTAGGATTTACCTCTGAGACTCTGGTGTCACAAACACAGCTGGGAGTATTGAATGTGTCCTGGTACCAACTAGTGTCCTGAGGGTCTTTTCATTGATTTTACTTCTGAGTTCACAGGAAGACCCAGTGTGCTTACTGTGACTCAGTACTGAGATGTCATTATCCTAGGACAGTTCATATAAAGGGAAGAAATGGGAAATTCAGGGGAAAAAAGACAGTATAGGCCAGATTTAAAAGTACAACTATGAGGTAGAATGAGCTGAACTATCTTACCTGCTGTGCTTCAGAATAAAACCTTAGTCCTGTTCCCTTAAAATACTATGCTGTGAAGTCTCCACTGCTCTCAGAATAAAGACCGAGCTCCTCTATGTGGCACACACAGCCCTTCAGGATCCTGCCTCATCCTCCAGTGGCCACTACTTGCCCTTAACTAGATACACTCCAGTCTCCCTGATTCATTTTCAGTGCTAGGATTGTGTAACTTGCCTCGAGGACTCTGTACCTGCTGATTCCTCTGCCTTTAGGCACTTTCTCCTTGCTCCTCCCTGGCTTGGCTACCTGAAGTGCCATCTCTTCCAGGAAGCATTCCCTGACCACTCAAGACTTGGCTACACACCTCTCTTCTGTGCTCCTAAAAATGCCTACATATTCTGTTCTTATCAAAATGCTTCTCCCACTGATTGAAATTTCCTTTTACATATCTGTTTCCTCTCTAAGCTGCAAGCTGGCTGAAGGGTAGAGGCTATGTCTTATTCAGTGTTTTCACATCCAGTTTTTAGAACAGTGCTTGACTCAGAAGTCACTTCATAGATGTCTGTTATTGTGGAAATCCTGAACTTGACAGCTTCTTTAGGTGACGTGCACTTACACTTAAATGCACTAAGTGGATGGAGATAGGTATCCCATGTTTGTTCCACTGAATTGCAGGCTATATGAATACCTCTCTGAATCACCATGCAGTTCACTCTGTGTTTCTTATACACACTCACATGATTATGCAGTTACAGTGTAGAACTAGAATCATGCCTGTAATACAACTCTATGCTCAGAAGGCATTATGTACATATCCACTCTACATTTATCCAGAAACCACAGCTACTCACTCTACTCATTATTCACATAACCTTGGTAAGCAATTGGTATAGGCTCATAGATGGCTGATAATGTTCCATTCTCCTTCTTTTCTCAGTAGCTGAGTTTGTGTTCATAAGCTTAGAGAAAGGCTCCTCAGAGCCAGCTGGTGGTTTGGAGAGTGGAAAAGACATGCATTTTTATTATGGCTGTTGTTTCCAAGACTCAGCTAAGACCTGAATAGATAAACAAAAAATATATTATAGAAGCAGCCTATTATTCTCAGGGTTGCTGTGACTGTCCCCAGGGCCTTACAAATTATCAATGAAAAATACAACATACTTTCACAGAATTAAAATGCTTGTTGGGCAAATGGCTCAACTTCAAAGAGTGGCTTTGTTTAGAGCCACCTAGTGACATTTTCTCAGTCCTCCTCCCTGGATAGAGAGTGGGAGCCACTACTTAACTACCTACCTCCTGCCCTCTTAACCCATAGCTTGTTACATTAAGCAAGGAAAGTTTTATGTGTATAATTTGTGAAGTTCTCTTAAGCAGACAGTGCAATATATATGTGAAATGCTGTTATTAATAATAAAGGTTGGCTCACCTAAGAGTACTGTAGAATTAAAGTAATGAGATTCTATTTTTAGGCAGGCTTGCCAATAACATGCAAGTACGATAAGGCTTTGATTTAAAGCTCATCTGAACCTCCCATTGCTCTAAAGAGTACATTTTCTGGGCTGCCTGCACACAGTAGTCAGCCACACAGAGCTCTATTAATGCTAATGGTGGCTCCACACTTGGATCCCAGCATGCCCAGCTAAAAATAGGTCTCAGTCTTTCAGACATGGGAGTGTATCCTGCAGACAGCTTGCTTTCACAAAATATAGATCAGCCTCTTCAGTCACCTTGCAAACCCTCATCGCTGTCTTTGAAACACTAAAAAAAGCCTCTAGAATGTGTTTTGAAATTTTTATACATCTGTAATTATGTGAAGATAAAGGATGTGCTTAGGAGGCTCAGTTCTGTTTATTTTCAGATGTGAAAAGGTATTTAATAAAGGCCTCAATTGTAAGTGATTCATAACTAGAAAAGTAGTCCCGCTCCTCAGGAAAAAATATAATTAGCTCTTCCACCACTAATGTTCAGGTCAATGCTTTGTCAATAACAGTAACTCTTCTTCACCAATTTAGTGCAGCCTATAAAGATCATTATGACTCATAATTACAGATGCAGATTTATGTCAAAATGCATATATAAATCTCCAGTTCTGGCTATGGGTCACCTCTTATCAGGCAAAAAGATTTGTATAAGGAGACACTCTCCTTGATCCCTGTGATCATTTTTCTCTTTCCATTTTGGGGGCAGAATTATAAGGGTTTCCTATCACTGACCCAAATATAGCCCGAGGCACATTACAGAGTCACAACTGGAGGGAGTGAGTTGCTGGCTGGCTTTGGTGGTGAGAATGGGAGAAGGATGATGTAGTTGTGGAAACGTACTTCCTGAGATTATTGCTCTCTGGTTAAATGAAGTGCCCCTTTTCAACACCTGCAGGTCAGCCCCTGTAAATCAGAGGGGAGATGATCATCTGAGCAGAGGGAGATGGGTTTTAAAATGACTGAGACTTCTCCAGGCTGAAGTCTACTGCTCAGTGCTGCACCCGGGGCAGTCATAGTCATGATAAGTTATCAAAATCTGTGGAAGCCTGAGTGACTGGATGGGATGTCATGTTGGCCTTGCCAAGGATTTTGTCGTGTTAGGATTTGGGTTTGGATGCATTTCCTGCTAGGAAGTCTGAGTTTTGAAACATCACCTGGTCTCCAGAGAATCTCCCTGATGGTAAAGAGGCAGGATTTCCCCAGCACCTGTGAAGGATGTGAAAAAGGCGCTCACCCTCTATGTGTGCACAGCTAACTGCTGAAAAATTGCTAGTGTTTCTATTTAATAGCCTGAATGCTGAGTTTGGGAGATTACTATGAGAATGCCCAGAGACTCCACTTTTTTTCCTACTGCAGAGTTCAACCTGATATACTTAGAAAAGATCATTGCTGTTTAATATGGCAACTCTCAGACAGTGTTAATAAAATACATAGACAGTTAAACACACACCTACCCTATGACCAAGCAATTCAGCTTCTGGGAATACACTCAAAAGAAACAAGAACATATGTCAGCAAGAAGACCTGTACAGGAATATTCAACACAGCTTTATTCATAACAGCCCAGGCCTGGAGACAGCCCAAATGTCCATCAACAGGTGAATGGATAAGCAAGCTGTCATATATCTCTGCATTCAGCAATAGAAAGCAATGAACTACTGATTCCCACATACCATAGATGAATCTAAAAAATGTTGCATTAAGTGAAAAGAGCCAGACACAAAAGAATCCATTGTGTGTGAATCCATTGATCTGAATTTCAAGGACAGGTAAAACTAATCCATCAAAATAGAAATCAGAATACTAGCTATTTCATTGGGGCTGAGGGTTATTGACTAGAAAGTTGCACAAGGGAACTCACTTGGGCGATGAAAATGTTTTATATCCTAATCTGGGCAGTGGTTAACATGGTATATACATATGTAAAAAATTCATTGGGCTGTATACTCAAGATTTATGCATTTTACTGTTTGTAAATGATAGCTCAATAAATAGAAGTTTTTAAAAGCTAGGTGAAAAAAATACATGGAGAAGAACTCATTTCTTAAGAGCAATCATGACCAAAGACAAAATCAGGAAGATATTCTAAAGAGTAAATGAAAAAATATGAGCCTTTTACTGTTCTTACTTTTATCACATGACATGAAAATGCCAGGGCTCAGACAACCAAAATCATTATTTGAAATGCTTAGGAATTCACCAAGAGTTCTTCAAAGGTTTATTTTCTGAGTGCTCCTCTTAAATTAGGAAGTGTTTCATTTCAAGGTTTTCCTTAGGAAATAGTGTTGTTTAAACATAAACAACCAGGAAATAGATATTTTCAGTTGATGCATCACTTGTCATAAAGGAGATCAGTTAGTTAATTATACTGTAAACTTTAAGCATACTTCAGTAAAATATATTTCATTCTCTTGAATATTTAGATTAATTAAAGTAGGAATCTAGAAGGTTTATGACAAAAATTGATATTAAATACACAGTCCCCATTTTTCATACAATCCACCTCATCCTTTTGTGTTTATCTTGTGATTGATAAAGACTTTCAAGTTGTTAAAGGAAGTCTTCCTGGGGTACTTGCCTTCCTGTGTCATTAATTAAACAAATTTATTTTTCAAGAAGGATCATGACAGAACTTCCACGTGGCAACTGCTACTCATTATTCAGTTGACGTTTTCATTTCTGGAATTCTAGAGTTTGTCTGAAATTGTTAGTGACATTTATAAAAATGCTTGCAGAATTTTAAACTGGACCCAAGAGATCACTAAGTCCTTCCTCCCTCATTTAAGATGAGGAAACTGAGATCAAGAAAGGTTAAGTGACTTACTTGCCCGCGTTTGGTTTCTCTGGGTGACTTCTTGTATAGAATTTGGCTGTCTTTCTTGAACTCCATGATAACAGCAAATTCTATGATCAAAGAAATATTGCCGTTGCGTTTGTAAGTACGTGCGCATTTTACAAAATGGGAATCGAGATGAAGACATCTTTGCGCAGGACCCAGACTATTTTCCAGTCATGGAATTCTGTTTCTGATCTCTGTATAGTTTCCCCACAGTGGAGCTTCTGTCACTCACTTTAGGCTAAGCCTATCTATCCCCCTTACCAGTAATAACTCCTCAAGAACTCTATGAACCAGTGTCATGCATGTAATGTGGCTTGGGAGCTGCATTGCCTGGGTTCACCTCTCCTTTCTCTACTTGCTAGCTGTGTAACTAAATTACCTGCACTGTAAATCTTAGGTTCCTTATTTGGAAAACTGTGATAATACTATTACCTGACCTTTTTTTTTTTTTTTAGGTTTAAATTGAATTATGTAAGTCAAGTCAGCCTGGCTCTTAATAAGTATCCAATAAGTGTTATCTAATAGATAATTATGGAGTTTTTTAAAAGAAAACTATACTCCATCTTCTTTTGGTTGGTTTTCCCACATTTTTGCATATACAGTTCACTGAACTGAATACCCTACTCTTTCCGTCGTATCCTCTGCCAGGTCTCCTCTCAAATCTAGCTCCCTCCATCATTAATTACTTTGTCCTCAGCATACCTGCCATCTGCCTAGTTTTTCATGGCATGTGTAGCTCATCATACACATTTTAGCAGTGAACTCTTTTGGTCTTATAATGCTCTTTATTTTACCTTATGTCAACTTTCAGAAGGCAGGGGCTATATCATGTGTTGCTTTTGCATCTTTAATAGTACCTAGCCTGATGAGGGACATGTAGCAAATTATTATAACAAAGGAATTCAAATAGAGCAACTTGAAAATACTAAGCCTTGGTTTCAACGATGGCTGGCAAACTATTTGATGGTGATATTCTGTAAAATCATATTTAAAACGCATTTCATATAGCAGGAACATTGTAGGCCCTCCCCCCAAAAAACTAACTAAATAAAAAACTTATAATCCAATCCTTATAACCTAAATTCTGAAAATCTGATGTTTCCTTTTAGTCCTGTTAGAGTGCATGCAATCAAGTATCAGGACCAAAGCCCTGCTTTTGATTTATGCATCAGATAATAACCCGAAGCCAAAAAGAAAATATAAAAACATGTCTCCAACTCATGTTCATAGTCATGGGCTTTTTAAATACCAGGAAGTTACAGAGCCATCAAGAATATACAACAACAATGGTAAAGCTTATGGATAACATTATATATACATCAGAAAATAGAGATTTCAGAAAGCATCCCAAATACTTAGGCTTTATGGTGATTCTGTACCAGAATTCTTTCATTCCCTTTTTGATGCTGTGATTCCTTACATCCATTTCACAAAAGATCATTGTCAAATAGAGCTAAGAATGTAGAATTGTTTGGATAATTGCTATTTACGCTCCAACTTTAACCTTTTCAAGGCCTTGGTCCAATTTTGTGATTTATTTAAAACAATAACTATTTTTTTTTCTGTTTATACAAGTTCATCGCTAATTTAGGCATTTGATTTTTAATTTTTGTTTAATTCCTAGGTAATGGCTAAGATATCTTAAGTGCCGGGATAAACAATGCCAGGTAATATGTAGTTCCTGCACTTTATGTTCCTAACTTATGTACTTAGCAGGAATAAGACTTGTAGGGATACCACTCTGTATAGAGTTTTGCTTATGGGGTTTGCTTACTCAGGGTACCAGCATTCAGCTGCAATTGTTAGAATAATGTGTGCACATCCACACACAGCCATGCAACTGTAATATAAAGGGGGTTTCTGGTATTTATTGTTATTATTATTAATTTAATTGATAAATGAAAATTGTATGTATTGTGTACAACCTGATGTTTTGAAATATGTGTACATTGTAGAATGGCTACACCAAGCTAATTTGCATATGCATTTTTTCACATACTTTTTTTCTGGTAAGAACATTTAAAATATACTCTCTTAGCCATTTCCAAGTATAAAACCCATTGTTATTACCTAAAATTACCATGTTGTACAAGATGTCTCTTGAATGTATCCCTCTTGTCTAACTGAAATTTTGTTTCCTTTGACTAACAGCTCCTCTAACCCTTCTCTCTACTCCAGCCCCTGGTAACTACCATTCTACTCAATGCTTCTGTGAGTTCTGTTTATTTAGATTTCACATATAAGTGAGATCATTCAGTATTTGTTTTTCTGTGCCTGGCTTTTTTTCACTTAATATAATGTCCTCGGAGTTCATCCACGTTGTTGCAAATGACAGGATTTCCTTATTTTTTAAGGATGAATACTATGCCTTTGTGTGCATATCACATTTTCTGTATGCATCCAACCATTGATGGACATTTAGGTTAGCTCTGTATCTTGGCTGTTATGAATAATGCTGCAATAAACATGGGAGTGGGGATAGCTCTTTGACACACTGATTTCATTTCCTTTGGATATAAGCCCAGAAGTTGGATTGCTGATCATATGGTAGTTCTATTTCTAATTTTCTGGTATTATCTTCTTTTTCATCATTTCTCCATCAGTTCAACAAATATTGAATGTCAACGATATACTACTTTGGGACACAGCAGAGAAAAAACCACAAACACCCCTGCCTTCATGGAGCTTAATTCTTTTTTTTTTTTTGAGACGGGGTCTGGCTCTGTCGCCCAGGCTGGAGTGCAGTGGCTGGATCTCAGCTCACTGCAAGCTCCGCTTCCCAGGTTTACGCCATTCATGGAGCTTAATTCTAAGATCTTTTCTTTCAGCCTCTTGGGCTTTGGTCCTTTGCTCCTTTGCTTCAATTTCCATCATTTGGTTTTGACAACAGCAGCAGATAATTCTTCGCATGCTGTGGCCCGTCAGGATTTTAGTTTTGGCATTACTTGTTTTAGACTGTATTGACTATACATGTCTCATCCTTAAAATATAGCCCAAACATATGTTCATTACTCTTTAAATGTGATACGGTTTATCTCTTCACAGCCTTTGCAGTGGAGGGGGTTTGTTAATAAAACGTGTAAGGGAGCAATTTTTTTTTTGAATGAAGAAGATTGGGATTATTTCAATTTACCTTATCTGCCTGAACATCTATTTTGACAATCAGTTAATGAATTGATGGGTCTATTAATGTTTTACAGAGGCTAGCTTTTTCCTGGTATATTGTCTTTTACTTTTTTCAAGTTCAAACATAGAAGCTATGGCCCAATGATGTTTCTCTTTGCTATTGTAATAAATGCTAACAATAGTATTTAGAGTCCAGTGGTCATAGTGTGGACTTGTATGTTTAAATATGACTGACGGGCATCATGTAAACCTCATGGCTAGGTTTTTTATTCTCCTCGAGGATGATTAAAAGGGTGTATATTTCACTTTTCGCACAAAATTGGTAGCAACCTATCCTGTGCTAGATAGAGCAGAAGTAAGGACATCCTAAAATATTAATTGTTTCTGTAGGTAATGGTGGTTTTATGAAGTATTGAGAAGGTTGGCATAGTGATAAAGATTAAGTGGAATTTCTCTGCCGTATAGAGAGAAATTCTCAGAAATGTTAATGGTTTGTTCATCCCTGCAATCACAAATCACAGTGAGATTAACAGGATATGGAGAAATCTTTACTAATTGGCTAGGTTCAGAAAGTAGGGGAATACACAAGCCCTTTCCTGTTTTAAAGGGCAATTTTTTGAAGTACTACTGATGATTGCCCCATCATCCCACCCTAAAGAGGCAATTAGTTGTTCCTATCATATATATGCATTCCAGGTTGGAGAGCTATGTAGGAATGTAATTTGAAGCAAAGATCAGTTGAGAAGTCATGAATTGCAATTATAAATGAAAATTATGGATTGCAGCTAAAAATAAGTTTGGTCCATATGTATGAATATGAAACAGATTTTGGAATATGCCTCTATTTTCTAGATAGCAATTCCAAAGAATTTCTTTGATTTCTTAAAATTTGTAGTCAGATGAGTTCCTTTATTGGTTATGGGGCTGAACTGAATAAAAATAATAAAGTAAAATAATTAAAAGTGATAAAACTAGCATTCATGGAATGCTTTTTCATTTGTCAAGCATATGCAAAATATCAGTTATTTTATTTAACTTTTATTTTAACTCTATGAGATGAAGACATTTTAATATCTCTTTAATAGCTGAGGAAACTGAGACATGGAGAGACTGATAAAAACATTCCCAAACTCCCATAGTCAGTATTCGGACTGGGGCTCTGTAGCCCATATTTGTAACCATCCTTTATTACAATGCCTCTTGGGCTTTGGCAAGAGAAAAGGAAATTCTCTATTATTCTTTTTTTTTTTTTCAATCTCATATCGTTTATTCAAAGGTCAAATTCACATCTCTTGCAGATGGACATTTTGTGGTCCTTTCTGGAGGATGGTTCATAATTCTTTTCAAAGACATCTTTGACTTAAGGCACTCATATATCCAACTTCAAAAGTTGCCCCATCTGAGGAGCTTAAAATTATCTGGTGCTCACTTGCAACCTTTCTAGCAAATGCCCTTCTGGCTTAGGGTAGCTTTGGTATTTCATATTTAGTAAAAGTGTCTGCTACCTGTCCTTAGAAAATATCTTGGTTTTATGTCTCCCAGGCTGCTTTTTGCTAAAGGCAAAATGTGGAATGGAGAGTGGTGGAATTTCACTGTGCTATAGGAATTAGGTGCAACTACTACATTAAAAGCAACAGCAGCTGCTATAAATCTGAACTTTGTTTGGGGGAAGAAAAAGAATAAAAGTAAAACATGTGACAGGTTAGGCTGCAAATTGCCAAGGGGAAGACACTTTCCTTAAAGAAATAATTAAGCCTTTCTACAAAGAAATCATTTTTTATTTTGGATTGCACTTAAAATGTGAAGGTATAATTCAGATTTCTAAATAATGAATCATTCAATTTCTCCAAAGCCATTTCATCTTCTTCAGGGCACTCCTTTTTCCCCAATATTTAAAAAAAATTCTTAATAAAGTAATTCGTGTTTATTGTAGAAAATCTAGAAATACACGAATAACCCAAATCGCATAATACAGAAATAACTACTGTTAACATTTTAGTATATGTACTTCCAATATTTATTTTACACATATACAATTTTTAATATAATCTGTTCTCTTCAATTATCAGTATAGCACAGAATCTTTCCATCTCATCAAATATTATTTGACAACATTGTTTTTAATGGTTGTTTAATATTCTGTGTATGAGTATATCATATCTTACCCAGATCGTTATACTGGAAATTGAGGTCGTTTCCAGTTTTACACTGTCATAAGCAATGCTGCCATGAACGTTACATAGCTGATTCTTAGTATGCATTCATGATTATTTTTCTTAGGATAAATTCCTATAATTGGACATGTTGAGACCAAAGGTTTGTAAAATATACTGACGAATTGCTCCCTGAGAAACATACCAGTTTACATTCATAAAAATGTAATGTTTTACATGTAAATGTTAAAAAAATTGGCATTTCTGATCATTCTTTAGAGTAGCTTTGGCGAACTGTTATTTCCATACCAGTAAAGCTGGGCCCTTTATCTGTACATCTGGTGGACAGTATATGAGCTGAGACAGCTTGTAAGTCACGTTTCCATTCATTTCCATCTCTACCTCAGGCTTTATATTTTGCTTTCCTTTACTTCGGTAAGGTTGGGACAAAAGAGAGAGAAATGGTAGGGGAGCAGGATGGAGAAAGAAGTAAACACATTCTCTTTAAGTGGACTCTTGTGGATATAGTGCTTTCCCTATGATAGACTTATTACAAGGAAGAAAAAAAATTCTGCTTCTTATTTTCATTCATCCATGATTGCATGTCCCATACCTTTTCTTTTTTTGTTTCTCTTCTGAGATGGAGTCTTGCTCTGTCGCCCAGGCTGGAGTGCAGTGGCACGATTTTGGCTCACTGCAACCTCCACCTCCCAGGTTCAAGCAATTCTCCTGCCTCAGCCTCCCAAGTATCTGGGACTACAGGCACTCGTCACCATGCCTGGCTAATTTTTTTTTAAATTTATTTTTATTTTTAGTAGAGACGGGGTTTCACCGTGTTGAACAGGCTGGTCTCAAACTCCTGACCTCAAGTGATCCTCCTGCCTTGGCCTCCCAGAGTGCTGGGATTACAGGCATGAGCCACCGCACCCAGCCCTGTACCTCTTCTTAATGTAGAGAAATGCAACTGTTTCAGATTTCATAGCAAGCTTTATTTTATTTTATTTTTTATTTAGAGACAGAGTTTTGCTCTTGTTGCCCAGGCTGGAGTGCAATGACACAATCTTGGCTCTCTGCAACCTCTGCCTCCCGGGTTCAAGCGATTCTCCTGCCTCAGCCTCCCAAGTAGCTGGGATTATAGGCATGCACCACCACACCCAGCTAATTTTGTATTTTTAGTAGAGACGGGGTTTCTTCACGTTGATCAGGCTGGTCTTGAACTCCTGACCTCAGGTGATCTGCCCGCCTTGGCCTCCCAGAGTGCTGGGATTCAGGTGTTAGCCACCGTGCCTGGCAAGCAAGCTTTATTAGTGTGTATTTTCACTGTGCCTTTATTTTAACTTGCTGACTGTAATCAGCCCTGGTTTATTCTCAGTATAATATCTTCATTGGTATATTTTAGTGGTGGAAGAACTGTATCAAAACATCAAACCCACCACCCCTACTCCTAGGAGAGAAGATGACTTTGGAGCTGCAAAATATACTCTGATCATGGATTTGTTAATATGATTATGACTGTAACCAAGCCAACCCACAATCTCACTCATTTGAAGTTAGAATTATCTTAACAGGCCTGTATTTTGGAGAATGGTAGCCTGAAGTCAGCCAAAGTAATATGTGGATACCCTAAAGAAGCATCTTCCCAAACAAGAAAATTCAAAGTTCTTATTCACTTATATCTCAAAGAAGTAGATATAATGATGAAAGGAAAAGCAGGTTAACCTTTTTTGACCATACAGTTTCTCTAGCTCTTTGAAATAATAGTAAATACTTCTAAACTCTGTCTAGAGATGGAACTTCTAATTAAGTCAAATCCAAGAAAGAATCGTGCAATTCAGCGGTTCCCAAATTCTGATAACATTAAAGTGCTAGGAATTTGGCTGAGCTGCAGCAGAAAGTTCTGGGGTTGGAGGTACTCCTCCTCCAGCCAGAGCAGCCATGCTTTTATCTGAGCTCTACCTTGAACCTCTTTCTAAGTGCTCACTCAAAGGAAGGCTTCCTCAGCAATAATAATAGTGATAACAACCACAATAGAGAAATACCAGTATAACTGTAAAAATGTGATCTGATAATGATTACAGTATGGCCAGAATGTTCACCCAGTCTCAGACACTAGCACTGAAAGATGTTCTGATACTCTTACAGACTATTTTTTGGAAGTAAGATTAGAGACGCCCTCCTGCCTAGCACAAAATAGGTGCTCAATAAATGTTTGTGGAATTAATGAATAAGCTATTGAATGAGAAAGGGAAGAGTGTTGGACCAGCAGTTTAAATAAGACCTAGAGATCCAAATCCTGATTTCTTGAGGGACCTTAGGTTTTTCTCTGAGCCTGAGTTTCTGAAACTTTCCGAGAAGTATAAAATTAGTTTTAAGATGCCATCCAATTCTACCCGGAATTATGACTAGAAAAATGTAGGCTGTGTTAGAAAGGAATTGGAAAGAGAAAGAACAAGTTACAAATTCTGCAGGTCAGGCAGGTAAATAAAGATGAAGCTACCAACAGCAACTGCAGTACCCGGCACAGCCCACCCTGAAACCCGTATATCACTTTGCTGTTCACAAGGCATTTGACACACATTCTTAGAATACCTTCAGGCCCATTTTATAAATGACAAAACTGAGGTTCAGCAAGGCAAGTCATTTTCTTAATGTCACCCAGTGGCAGAACTGACACTGGGAATTGAGTCTTCAGATAACATCACCCCATGGACTCAAAATATAGAAAGCTTTATAGCCTGATCACCCAAGTGGCAGGGACACATAAAGTGGCAAAAGGATTCTACTGAGTTGGGGTGGCCTAGTTCTCCTCTCCCAAGGAGAAGGCCCATAACCTAAGTCTCATAATTTCCGATCCAGAGTTTTATGCATGAAACTTTATGGCCTCTTGAAAGGTGAATGAGTAGGTTTGATTCATTGGAAGTCAGAAACAGCTTTTTAAACATTTGGGAATCAAGATCGGTAGTTAGTCTGCCTTGTAAAATTTTCTTATGGATGTCACCACCGGAAAAATTTATCTTAGCTTAGTATATTGCAAAGCTTATTCAAACCCATCACAGGTTCAGTTTCAGTCATTGTTAGTGGAGAGTTTTAGCATTAATCCTAGCCATATCTTAATTCATGCAGTCTTGGAAAGTAACGATTTGTTTTGCTATCACCAAATTCCACCCATGTAAAATGGGTCACTAGGATGTCAAATTTTATGAGGTTATTTATACCACCACTCTCTTTTTGGACTGTAGTTTTGCAGGTTATTTTTCTTCTGTGTATTAATAAGAGGAGTTCAGAGTACTGAATTTTGTTTATTGAAGAAATTGGCACTGAATCCTGAGTAAACAAAAAATACGAAAGGTGAAATATTGACATAGTTTATCTGGCCATGAAAGGGTACATTCTAATTTTATAATATTAATCAAGAAAATCTTATAACAAAAAATGTTCTTCATTTCCTAGTTTATTTGTAAGTTGATGTAATCTATACACATAACTTTCAAAAATCAACCAATGATACTTTAATAATCTTATATGAGTGTATATATGTACATGTATTATATATAAATATACATACACATTACACCTTAATAATCAACTATTAATACCTTTTCTTTGAAAAACAGTCTTATCCAATACCTATAGTTTTTAGATATATGGACAAGATAACTTTATACGTATTAAAATTAGTTAACAAACATCAGTTACATGTTCACTAACATACTAATAACTGTAAGTTCTATCTTGTCCTAATTATTTCTAATACTCTCTGTGGAGACTTATATCGCAAAAAGCACATATGTGTTGATGATAGAAAGCAGGTTGAAAAGTACTGATTTATTGCCACCCTTCATTAAGGTTAAAAGCATTCCAGTGAGATGAAGACATCTGCCTTGTATTTTCACATTGCAGAAGAAAAGTTAAGGACAGGAAGAAAAAAAAGAAAGAAAATAATGTTTTAAGTTGAATTCAAAGCCAGGTTTAAAAAAAAAATAGTTCTTGTTTCATATCTGTAAAAGTTTCTGGGAAAGAATCCCCCATGCCTATGGCTGTCACTTACTATTATGCTATCCAATATACTTAATACTATATATTGACAATGGAAATCATGCTCTATGTCCCTAAATTATTTTTCAAAATTTTACACAAAGTTAAGGAACACACGTATCTCTCAGTAGCTCCTTTCTTTTAAAAAATTAACGAAGAAAGCCACTACCAGAGAGAATTAAGAGGGTTAATTATACAATGTACAGGAAAAAGATTTTTGAAATGGGCCATTTCTCACCTCTTCTTTGAAGGTGGGACTGGCTATAAGGTTTAGTGAATAGTTACTTGCTATTTTGGAAATCAAAGGAAAAGGCCGCTGGAGAGAGGCTGAATTTAGCGGTTGCAGGATTTTTATCTCTCTAAATGAGTGCTACTGACGGGAACCATATGTGTTACTTACTGTAGCTGTGGAAGAGAACATGGGTGGTTTTCCAAGGAGCTGTCACCTGCCTATGTATGGTTGTCTATCTGTGAGCTCATAGACAAATCGGATATATTTATGATTTCTGGTGTATAATAAACACTTAGAGCTACATGTAAGCTTGAGGACTGTGTGTTTCTCATTTTAAAAAGGACTATATGTGGATATCCAGGTTGCCTTTGCCTTAGAATTACAATCAATCTTTGTACTTAGGGGTGTTTGTCACTACACAAAAACATTTGTGAATGCATGAGGCCCCCTTTGAAATGACAGAGGAAAGATAAAGTAGTTCCTAATTAAGCCTGTATTTATTAACCCACTCAAAAATAAGAAACAGTTCAAGCAGAGCTGATCAGTCAAACCAATAAGTTAAGTATTTCACTTAGGTAATCAAATGCATTTACTTCATATTGCAGTGTCAGCGTTCTTGAATAGCAGATATTTTCCCAGGAAAAGCAGATGGAAGTGACCTTTTAATTTGCATTTCTGTGGTATATCTTTTTCCCAACCTTTTGCTTTTAACCTACCTATGTCATTATATGTGAAGTGAATTTCTTGTAGAAAGCATATAGTCAGGGTTAGGGGAACACGATTTTTTTAAAAATCCATTTTGATAATCTCTGTTTTGGATTGATGTCTATAAACCATTTATATTTAATGTAATTATTTGATATGTTTATACTTAAGTCTGTCTTTTTATTTTTAACTGTGTTTGTTCCTTTTGTTTTTCATTAATCTATTTTCCCCTTTCCTGCCCTCTTTTGGATTATCAAAACATTTTAAATTGTTTCATTTTAATTTATTGTGCTGTTGACTATATCTATTTGTGTGATTTTTTAGTGGTTACTCTACGGACTGTATTATATATCCATAACTTTTCATAATCTACTTAAAGTCAATACTTTACCATATTAGGTAGAATGTAGGAACCATACCACCATATTGATCCTTTTATACTCCTCTCCCATGATGTTTTGCGTGTCATATATTATAGCTATGCACATTGAGACCTCTATCAGACAATGTTAGAAATGTTTCCTTCTCAACCATTAAACATCTTTTAGAAAGAGGATAATCTACTATCTCTACCCTCATATTTGCCATTTCTGTTGCATTCCCATTATTTCTGATGTTCCAAGTTTCCTTCTGCTATCATTTCCTTTTTTTCTGAAAAACTTCCTTTAGTAATAAATTATCTTAGTTTTCCTTCATCTAAGAAAGATTATTTCACCTTCACTCTTGAAGAATATTTTCTCTAGATATAGAATTCTGTGATACTTCTTCTTTTTTTTTTTTTTTTTTTTTTTTAGTACTTGAAAACTATTGAGCCACTTCCAGTTATTCTCTATTCCCGTTATTCTCTATGGTTCCTGATAAGAAATCTGCAGTTGTTAGAATCCTTGTTCTCCTATAGACAATATGCTATTCTTCTTTGGCTGCTTTCAGGATTTTGTTTTCCTGTAGTTTTCAGCAGTTTGCTTATGATGTGGCTAGGCATGAATTTCTTGGAGTTTATTCTATAGGGGATTCATTGAGTTTCTTGATGCTTTAGGTATGTGTTTTCTTTTTCACCAAACACTGGCTTGAAAAAATTTCAGCCAGTATATTTTTCAATTATTTTTAGCACCATATTTTTTCTGCCCTTCTTCTTGAGCTCTAATGACATGAATATTAGATCTCTTTTTAGTATCCCACTGATACCTGAATCTCTTAATTTTTAAAATCTTATTGTGTCTGTTGTTTAGTCTGGATAATTCTGTTAATCAATCTTCACATTAATAAACTCTTTTCTTTGTAATCTCCATTCTGCTACTAAATCCATCCAGCGAGTTTCTTATTTAAGTTATAGCATTTTTGGTGCTGAAATTTCTATTTGGTTTTTCTTTTTTTTGTTTTACTGCTAAGACTTTCTAATTTTCTATTTGTTTTAAGAGAGCTTATAATTGTTTGTTGGAGCATTTTTATGATGACAGCTTTAAATTATTGTGTTATCTTGGCATTTGGTGTTTGTTGATTGTCTTTTCCTATGTGAGTTGCATTTTCCGGGTTCTTCATGTGCCAAGTAATTTTAGATTATATGCTGAAAATTTTGAATATTATATTACGAGACTCTGTCGCGCTTAAAGTCTGTGGAGAATATTGATATTTTATCAGCAGGCAAGTGACCTGATAATGTTCATGGGACAAGTTTAAACTTGCCTTCTATGGGCTGTGGTCCCAAAGTCAGTGAACTTTTTAATGCCCAGTGCTATTCAGATTTCTCCCATGGGTATGACCCCCAGTGACAAGTCTGAGAACTGAGTGGGAATCTCTCTATTCACCTTCCGGAGTCTTGTATGTGCTGATTAGAATGAGATCCAGGCATATGCAGTTCTTGGAATCCAGGAATTAATAAATAATCTTACAGGACTGCTTTCATAAACTCACCCTCTCCACAGTCTCCCAGTACTTTCTGATTTACGAGGACCCCCCTTTTAATGCTTCCAGTTAGAAAGCTGGGGCTCTGCCATGCACTTCTGCAGCTATGCCTGCCTCCAGGGCCATGTAGTGGGAAAGAAAATAAGGATAAATTCATACTAGCTCAGTGCTACTTTAAAATTTAGTCCTCTTCCCAAATTTTCTATTTATTATTATTTTTTCAAAGCTCTCAAATGAGCTCTCCACATGTTCTCTCCATGCTTTATAGCTGCATTCAGAAGGGCAGCAGGGTGGAGTGTGATTTCTCCATCTTACCCAAGAACCAGAATCTTGGGAGTGACATTTTAAAATGATACATTTTGTTACAATAAACTTGTCAATTAAATTTTCAGGTGTAGTGTTCTCAATAATTGAGGACATTCAATTTTCAGATAGTTAAGTCCTAAATCCCTTAATGTTATAAGGAATGTCATGCTTAAATAATGAACCAGGAAATAGCTGTGACAAAATCAATATAGTGTCATATAACAAGATAGGCATGACAGTATAGATTTATTCATATACCTGCATAGGATACATATGCAACTCTACAATTTGGTCATTCTGATTCTTGTGGCATGTCCACATGGTGTTTCCGTAATGTATCCTAATATGATATCATAATGTGGAATGTTTCTTCTGTTTATGTGAATGTGAGAGTGCACACACACACCCACACAGAGATTCTCACACACAGCTATGTTTTTAACAATGATCTGTTTGGAACTAGATTGCTCTAAAACAGTAGTTCTCAAACGTTAATATGCCCGAACTTCAGAGGTTTTGATTCATTACTTCTGGGATCAGGCCTAAGAATGTGCATTTCTAAAAAAGACAATACCAGATGATGCCAATGCTGCTGGATTCGGAACTACTCTTTGAGAATGACTACCACAAAGAAATGAACAAATACGCCAGAATTTTATGTGCGCCACCAAAAGGCAGAAATCAAAAAATAAATTGAAATGTGTGACTTTCTATTTGTTTTTGGAGATTTACCAAGCAGAAATCTCTTTTAGCTTTGTGTTGATTTCTTATTGCAATACTTTACATTTTAAGTTTTGATGAACACAAGCTCTTTCAGTAAATTCAATGGCTATGACCTATATAAATATATACACACTAAACTCATATGCAGTATATCGTACTAATAATACAAGTTGAAATAAGAATAATTCATCCAATGAAATAAATTATTTGGTTTCTTCAGTGTCAAAACTTTTTAAAATTGATTATCTAAAATAAG
This sequence comes from Colobus angolensis palliatus, assembly GCF_000951035.1. Classification (NCBI taxonomy): domain Eukaryota; kingdom Metazoa; phylum Chordata; class Mammalia; order Primates; family Cercopithecidae; genus Colobus; species Colobus angolensis. The sequence goes on from NW_012115422.1 coordinate 3,518,950, forward strand.
CAAAGAATGGTTTTTAGATTTTTTTAAATGTCGGGAAGAAGGAAGAAGAAGAAGAGGAAGAGGAGGAAGAGGCATAGAATGTGTATGTGGCCCACAAAGCACAGAATATTTATGATTCAACTATTTATGGAGAAAGTTTACTGGCACAGATGTAGAACATAGTCTGCTTAATCAAAGCAATGCATCAAGAGATGGTATAGGGTAGCGATTAAAACTATGGTTTTTGTTGTCAGATTGCCCTTGTTCAAATCCTGAGTTCACTAACCACTTATGTAACCTTGGACAAATTAACACAATCTTTCTGTGCAACTGTATCCGTCTCTACAAAATGTAGATGATGAAAGTCCCCAACTCATAGGGCTATTATGTGATTTAATTAGTTAATACATGTAAAGTGCTTAGAATAGCACCTGGCATATAGTCAGCATCAAATAGACATTAGCTACAATTGCCTACTGATAGAATACTGTGGAAACATTGAAAGTGATTTTGCACCAAGCATTCATAAAATATATGTAAATGTTTCTATTTAATATTAAGAAGAAAGAAAGCAAAGCACAAAATGGCTCGCACTGCTTTGTAGAGTAAGTAAAACACGAAAGCTATGCACTGGAATCAGAATACAGGAAGGAAATACTCCAACTTATTAGCAGTGATAGTGCTAGTCTGATGTGACTACGGATGATTTTCCCCCTTCTGCCTTTCTGCATTTCCCAAATTTTCCAAAATACTCTGTGGATTTCAGCTTACCGGCTGTACCTCAGGGGTAGTATATGCGTCTGCCAAGGTGCTTATCTCTGAGACAGAATAACAAGATGAGCTAAGGTCGCAGTGCTCACCATATTTCTGCCAGTATTTATTTTGGTCCCTCTAAGTCGGGGCCTTCACATTCTTTGTGCACAGTTGTATTTAATTAGGACTTGAGCTAGTCATAAAATATGCATTAATTGTCTGTTGTTTCATGAGTGATGGCCAAAATAACAGCCCTTGATAGCAACAGTTTGGGGGTAAGCACCACTTGGTCTGTTCATCTTCCAAGACTCCCTGCCCAAGTAAGAGATCCGTATTTGTTATCTCCTTTTATCCTGGAGAATTACTAATCCTGCACTACCATATTAAGTACCAATTAAGCAGAGATTTGTCATTCCTGCCTGAGAACATTGAGCTGGGCTGCGGCTGCATATTTCACAGACTTCTGACAGAAATTATTTTAATTAGACTGCTGCTAGCCGCATTTAAAATAGTCTGTATGGTCAGAGAGAGGAAGAATGGCTCCTCAGTCAGATAATTTACTTATTTTTCTTTTTCACTCACCATAAATCTTAGGATTGTGGTTATTAAACCCTTGAAGGGGGAAGGGTAGTCGGGAAAAGGAATCAGCTAAACTTTATCTTACTTTAAATCCCACAAAAGAAAAACCTCCCATGGGTTTACTGAAAAAGGCACTTTTAAAAGAAAAAGATGTTCAAGCAAAACCTGACACCAACAGGCTATTTTTACATGACGAATATCCAAAATGTCTAAACAATAAAGAGAATCCATGCATCTTTTATATATGAATAAGGTGGTTGGTCCTTTCCTTTTCACTTGTTATGCCCCCAAAACTGATGTCATTATTTGATAATTAACAGGTTAACCTGACACTGAAAAGCAAACTAAAGTAACAACTAAATGGAACTCCACACTTAGTATACCTCAATTAATCAGAACACAAGTTTTATAGTTTTACAGGGATATATTCAATTTTATGTATACATTGACTAATATGAGAAATTGGTTGCGTATAAGCTTTTTTCCCTTTAAAAATTTTTTAAATAAGGATTTTTCCTCCTACCCTTTAAAATTTGTGGTCAATACTCAATTAATTGGAATATTATTCGGTTTTTTATTTCCAAACATTCTGACTTGTTGAACCAGATCAAATATATTTAAGTACATATTCTAAAAATTTACTAAAATATTGAGCCATAAAAATGAATATTTTTCACTTGAATTCCTCACTCACACATATGGGCCAATCTTCCCTTTATGAGGTAGCCACAACCCTGTTATTTTATCTTTAATTGAATTTTAATGCTTTATGACTTACTTGAGAAAGTCATACACATCTGCCCACAAATGGGCAGAAAGCCCACAAACATCTGGAATACAAGGTGAATCCAAAGGCTGTAGCTACTGCATGTTCTTAAAGAACAAGTTAAAAGACCCTTTACCTGCCCACCACTTACCACTGAAAAGTGAAAAAATGAGTATCACATTATTTAATGGAAACATTGAAAGATAGAGCTGCTTTGGATGTAACACAGGACAGATCTGCCCGTGGGCACACAGCAAACCTCAGTAAATCATGAACGGACTTACAATTTCGTTCAGTCTGGCTGCCTACTACACTATTTTAACTATTCATTAAAAAATATTTTTTAAAAGAGGAGATAAGAAGACATAGCTGCATTTCTTAATACAAAGCATTTGAAATGTAGTTTGCATGACTCTTTTGGAGAACGTGTGTTTAAAAAAAGACACAAGGTTAGGCTGGTCCTAATGTAGTGAGTTATCTCAATGGATTGTTCACACAGTAAGGTACAGATTGTACTCCTTGTTCCACCCTTTTCCCACTTTTCACGACTGCAGTTGACTAGTCTTAAAAAATAAGTCTTAAACACACACACACACACACACACACACACACACACACACAAAGTCAGAACTGCTATTGAATTGTGAGAACTCAAAGGTGACCAGAAGGCAAAGAGTGGAATGAGACCAGAAGAGATGGTGATGGTGGCCATACTCACTGGCACGCCTGAGATGGTCAATCCTTCCACACTTATGTGATGACTGTGTCTGCTCCAGGAAGCAGTGAGAAGATGGGCACATGGCCAGGGAGAAATGGCAATGGAATTGAAACCTAGACTCTACCTTAGAACAGTTATTGGCTAGGAATTAACAGTAATTGGCATGGTAATTAACTCACAGTCTTTATCTTACTTTTTAACTCTTCAAAGCCAAATTCTTAAAAGTCTTAATTTCTCACAAGTAATTTCGAATGCATTTCATTGTTTCTAATTTATAGTGCTTATCAGAATTTTAGTACCACACACCTAGCAAATTTGCATTGGCTAATATACAAATTCCAAATGAGAGTTTATAAGTTCAGTTGTCAGTAAAACCAAAGTGAGGGAAGGGTATGAACTTGTGATCCCAAGATAAAATTCTGCCATGCTTTAAAACCGGCTATTCTCTTCTCCTTACTGATGTATGCCTTATCTAGTATCTTCTTCTAAAACAAACCAATTCTATCTACATTGAAAATCTGTGGAGGGAAGTCACATTCCTTAATGATCTACCCAAACATCTTGGAAAACAATTTAGCAGCCACAATATCTCATACGCCCTGTGCCAGGGCTTACTTTCACCATGTGCAGATTCATGTGGCCCTTAAAACTGAAGAACCAACTGTAAGTGGTAAAAATACATTTTATCAGGTGGATTATCACCATGAAGTCAGGAACAAACCCTGAGATTTCTTCGTAATCATTATCAGATTAATAGGATGCAAATCTGGACACTGATCCTCTAGTCCAGTGGTTCTCAAAGTGTGCCCTCAAAACAGCAGCATCAGTGTCAATCGGTAATTTGTTAGAAATGCAAATTCTTGGCCCTCACCCCAAACCTAGTAAATCAGAAGCTCTGGAGGTTGAGCCCAGCAAGCTGTAGTTTGATGAAACCTTCAGGTGATTCTGATGCTAAAATTTGAGAACCATTGCTACAGCCCAAATTTGATTGTACATTGTAATCATATGGGGAGCTTTAAAACTTGCTGATGCCTGTGCCCCAGTTCTAGAACTTCTAGTGTAACTCGTCTGGAATATGGCCCCAGAACCGGTATTTTTTTAAAAGCTCCTTGGGTGATTCAAATGTGCAGTGAGAGCTGAAAACCACTGTAATAGCCCAGACAAAATGGCTCCTATTTTATCAGTTTCTTGGCAACGATTGTCTGTTGTCTAGATGCATAGCTTTCCATACGTCAAATAAATACTCATTGTCCTTCTGAATTATTCTTACTGTCAAACATTTCATCCCATATTGATGAATTAGGTTTTTTTCTCAGCACTTTTACTACTTTAGCTCTTTCACATTAAAAAAAAAAAAGCTTATTTCCATTATAATCATACATTTAGCACATTTAGCATCTTCATGATTTTCAGTGCTTTTGTGTTTACCAGTTATGATGGGATGAATAATATTCATCAGTGCTTCAAAATGAAGTACAGATACCCTGAACATACTTTCATGCCATCTATTCGTGGTAGGCATATTGACCCAGTTCTGCTTTGGAGGATCATTTTGTTCTCATATCGAAAATTTTCCATCAGACAAGCTACTTTACATGATTTATTTCTACATTTCCATTGGGAATTACATTTAGGCAGGACAAACGGTGTACAGGTAGAGCTACACACAGACCAATTCCTACCATAAGACCCCCACACAAGGTCCTTTGTACTTATATCAATATCCGACTATTCATTGGTCTATTCAACTTATATTCACTGAGAAGACACCACACATTGAATTAACCATTTAAGTAATAGTACAGTATTACCCAGGCCATCGATGGTAGTTCAACAGAAATTAGAAAACAGCTACCATTATAAGCCAGTTTGATAGAAATTTAATTTAAAAAGAGTGTCCATACAGCCACATTTTAGGATTATTCTTATGTAGTGATGGTGGTACATGGTGTTGACCCCCCACAGAATGGCACAGCATGAAGGCACCCACTTTTCACTGCCACAAAACGAGGGCATGGTGGCTTAGCCCTCTGCCCTCTGATATATAGTCTCAACCCAATTAATTAGATACTTATTGAACATTTAACAAATATGTATTAAGCATCTTCCATTAGAAGGCATGGTACTGTTCCCAAGTTGCCAAGCTGTAATGACAGAAAATAACTGTTCCTGGTATGCTACTACAGACAGGCATTGGTGGCCCCAGTTGGGTCTGGGCTAATGCATTCCAATTTCCTGGGTAGCCCTACCTGCTTGACCATGCCTGTATTACTTGGTGGTAGAGGTTGCTGAGAAGCATGTGAATAAATGCATTGTATATTATACCCAGGTTTCACCCTGTGTGAAGTAAAGAAATGGAGACATTTTTAATGAAAGAGGTTATTCACTGGCTAGTGATCCAATGAGATTCGGGGAATGTCTGCTATCTGACTGTCCTTTCTGGTGAAAAGTCAAGAATATGCACATGGAAAGATTGTAATCTGAATTAGCATTCCCACTGACTTCAGCACTCCCTTTTCCACTCCCCCAAAACAAAACCACCCATTGTCTTCCTGGTGCAGTGGTGCTCCTTGGCCCTCTCGGGAGGTTAGGATCCACTGGGTGGTTCTGACCTGTTTCTCAGCTTCAGGAGGTTAGAGGTTGATTGTGTTTGGTGCCCCAGAGTTTCCATGATTCTCTCCCCTCAACTTAAAACACTGTGTTTTGAAGTTAACACAACTGAACTGTGGGCGCGTGGCCAATGTGGAGGCTGGGGAGAGAGGGATGGGTGTCAGGGGGATGTGGCCAGGAGGAAATAAGAGCAAATTCCTCCAAAACGATGTGACAGGAAATGACAGAGTATCAGCCTCCTACCACCTCACTCAGCCGCTTACGAAGGGAAAAGTCCTTCCTAATCACAGAGCTGTGCCAGAGCGCAGTAGGTGAGGATGATGAAATAATAAAGCATTTCCCGTATGTGTTTTTCATTAGGACTGTTTTGTTTTTCTTCTAAGTGCTGGGGAAACAGAACAGAAGCCCCACTTCAACCGGCACCACAGCGGCCGCCTCCCCTGGGAATAGCAGCTGCGCTAATAGGAGGGGTGCCATTGGTGGAATGGGTTCTAACACCTTCCTAATGGAAATAATGATTTGTAAAGCCCTCTTTATACCCTTTGCTACATAATTAGTAGCCCAAAGAGCTAAAGATTAAAAATGCTGTTCTTACTCCCAACATTTTTGAAAATTTGGCAAAACATTAAATGTTCCGTTCTGAGAGCCAAACAGGTAGAGGTCTTTGAATAGCCCCAGCCCTGGCTGGTGGTGCTGGCCCTGAATCACTCAACACTTATTACATAGAAATTAACTGGCTTGATGTCAATTAGTGAGAATTTGTTAGCAGACATATCCAGTGGACCTCCCCTAACCCAATTTGGTAGTTATTTTGGAAAATATCTAAATACACTCATCCAAGCTAACTTAGATAGTATTAGGAGAGGCAAGGTGTGTCAGCCTCCTTTATGTTTTGTGTGTATGTGTGCATGTGCATGTGTTTAGCCAGGGATGAACATCAATTTTTACCTATCTCTCAGAGAAGATAATTAAGAGGAGCTCGGAAGGAAGCTGGCTAGAAAATTCTCTCTGGCCCTAAGAAATAACCAATCCAAAATGCCTGTTGTTAAATGGGTCATAAAAGCACTGGGAAATCAATATTTGACTTTCTGTTTCAGGAATGGTGGCTGCTACATGCAGTTTTAGATCAATCTGCTATTGTCATTGTACCCAAGACTCAAATAATTTCTGTGTTAACTCTGGACACTTTGAAAGTGGAAATCTCACTTGTTTATCTTTTTATAAGTAATTGCTCCCCCCATCCCAATACTGGATAGCCCATGTAAAATAAAACATGTGAGAAATAAAATAGGACTCATTTTATTAAATATCTAGGAGAAGCGCTTGGGTGACCTGAAAATGTAATTAAACCTCTAAATAAGCAGATTACTGGCTGAAAAGCGAGATTGATAGATGAACCCCTTCAGCTAAAAGGGATTGCTTAATGGACTGAACGACAATCTTGGACTCTGTCCACTTTGGAATCACAGGTCCAGAATCAGGCAGGCTCCACTCCAACACTTCCCCTCCTAAGATAAATGAAGCTGCATGAGGCTGCTGTGAGGAGAGCCCGTAGGTGAGACCTGCGGCTCCGTGTGGACAGGCAGATGTGCAACATTCCTTATAAAAATAGCCAAAGTAGCCCAGAGCAGTGTTTCCAAGGCTCTTTCTGACTTACTATCCTGGAGGCTTAAAGAACTCATTTGTCTCAAAAGGTTAAATTTATTTCTGGCTTTTTGAATGTAAGATACTAATTGCATTAGAAAATGAAGAGCAGAAAATGAAGTTAAAGCCTCAGTAGGACAGACTAAGCTCAAATAATGAAAAATTACCTGTTGTTAGTATAGTTGTACTCCTGCCATTTAAAAAAAGACCAGAGTTTGCCTTCCTTTTTGACAAATATGACACACTTTCCGACTCTGAGCTTTTTAACCTTTTTTTTTTTTTTTTTTGCTGAAGGAGGTTTTGGTGAAGTTTTTCATACCATAGATTTGGGCCCCAAATCTGTAAAACTGATATATTTCAACTTTAAATATTTGCAGCATTTTGGATTTATCATCTTGGTTTTCTGCTTTGTATCATTGAGAAACTGGAATTAACTGAGCCTTTCCCTGTAGCTGTGTGACAGTTTCAGAAATTGACAATGTCAAACTGTAATGTCTTTTCTTTGATACTGATAGGGGTTCTGTAACCTACATGATTGATGCAATTTATCTTAAGATAGAGGCAGCAGCCCTGACTCCAGAAAAGATTGAACCAGTTGCAGTTATCTTAGTTTGCTGCTATTGGTCATCCAGTCCTCTTTGCTATCATGGCTAAAGATCAGTCCTTAAGCCAACATCTCACTGGTAAATTCACTCATAGCGATTTTGTCCTCAACACTTACCCCTAAGAAGTTAACCTAATAGATCCCCCTTGATGAAACTCAGTTTTCCGATCTACTTGTGCAGGACAAGGCATTGCTGTCTCTCAACCTATGAAAGGCAGAATTCTGTCCTCTTTTCACTTCTGGACAAGAACAAGGGTATAGTCCTTATCCCCATCTAAGTCCACAAAAAAACATCCTGAAGGTCATGACCACTTGTGGAGTTTAGTTAGCTAAAAAAACTGTACTTTACTTCTTGGTGACAATACATGACATGGAAAAAAAAATAGATCCAAGGCTCACAGGCCACTCTATAGTCATGCACTCAACCTTGAATAGAGCAAATAATTACTTTGATGCTAAAGACAACTTATCCACCCAGAGTTCATCATCGGTAAGATTAGCATTTCTCAAAGCACCTGACTCCATCTTTTGATTGGAGTAACTTCAAGCTCTGTAAGTACCCATCTTATGGTTTATCTTTAATCTCAATTAAAGATCAATGTTCTTTATATGATTCCATTGTGAACTATGAGAGAATGGCTTGATTCTAGAATCAATTTAAGAATTATCAATTTCCAGCTTTGGCACAAGAGTCTGTCTGTGATCTTAACTTCAAGAACTTTGCCAGACCATCTGTTAGAATGGAGCCCTTAAAGAGGAGAGAGTCTGAATGTTGCAGGGATTATTCACAATATTATTCAGCTATTACCAAACGTGTATATTTATGCAAAATAGGACAGAGACTAATGAGATTTGGGAAAAGAGTGATCCCTTATTTTTTTTTTAACTTCCTAAGCTTTATTTCCTAAAGTTTATCAAATAATGAGCTGTTAATATTGTGAGCACATGAACAACTTGACATTTTGGCACCTACTTTCATATACTATGTTCTTTAAGGAAATACTATGTGAAAGGGTGCACATTGACTCAGAGTTTAGTCCAGATCTTCAATTTCCCATATGACATAAGGCTTACGTGTTGACTAGGTTGACTTTTCAACAACCTGAGAGGTGGTTAAGCATCGTGGTTCAGCACATAGTCCCTGGGGCCAGATTGCCTGGGTCTGAATCTCAGCTATGCTACCAACAAGCTGGTGTATCCTGAGAAAGTTATATAGCCCTTCTGTGCCTCAGTTTTCCCATCTATAAAAGAGCATTAATTCTAATGCTGTTTCAAGGAGTTGTTGTAAGGATTAAAAGAGTTCATGCAGGTCATGAGCTTTGCTTGCTATTTGGCACATAGGAGGTTAGCTTAGGTAGACATTAGCTGTTATTATAACTATCTTGGCATCACTCCCCACAGCAAAGGCCTGCTGTGGAGAGAGTTCAGGAGAGATCTTCTCCAACAATGACAGCCATGGTGGCTGACTGTGCATAGCACACAGTGAGACTTCTGAATGTTTCTCTTTACTAGAAATCTCTTCCCACAGTCCCCTCCTCATAGTAACTACTCATTTCAGCTTCCAAAAAGTTCTCAGTTCTTCCCTCTCTGGCCAAGATCTTCTCTCCTTCTTCCTACCTCTCAGACCTTTTAGTTTTTTCCAGGCAGCTTTGTGTCCACGTGTGTGTAGGTCAAATAAGTCTCTCAGTTTCTCCAAGTCTGTGTCTCTTCCTATTATCCCTCCCTATCCATTATTCCTCATACAAAACAATCCTCTTTAGAAGGCAAGAGAGGGAGAAAGGCTGTGAATAATTATATTTGTAATATTCTTATCTCTGTCACCATAAATGTTTTCTAAAATACATGAATATGATCCTATGACTCTTTCTAATCTGAAAGCAATACCTAGAGTCTAACCACTGGCATATATTGCAGTGGCAAATTTATTTTTAAAAAATATACTATTCACTGTCAAGCACACTGGCAACATGGTAGAATAATTACCTTATTATTATTTGTTGTTTTTAAATTACTATAGCAATCTACTTTAAGAAACATCTTGAAGTCTATATTTCTCTTTTTACTGTACCATCAGAATGGATTGAAATTAATTTCAAATCATTTCTCAAAAAGAGCATTCAGTGTTTCCTTGTTATTCACTACTTGGCTGACAAAGACAAATTCTATTTGGAAACATTATGTGACATTACCTGATACTGTTTTCCCATAAAGAAAAAAAAGTGTACCTATTTTTCCGTTTAATGAGCTAAGATAACTAAAGGCTATGGCACTCGATACATCTTGTAGCTTTTATGATATTGTCCAATTTTGCAAGATTCATAATTTACAACTCAGATAGAGAAAGCAGAGGTGGGCATGAATGGAAATTAGAAACCTGTTGGGTAGTACCGTTGAGTGTGGTGGCTTGATGTTAATTAGGATGAGGGGTTGCATGCTTTACTCCAAGTGTGCACAAATTGGCAGCAAAGACATATTTGCTCCACCTCCATTACCGCTGAAGAGGAAACGTCTACAAAACCCCCAAAGGTTGCCAAAGTTGGCATTTGCTGCCCTCTCCCCAGTGCTTTGTTTTCAAATGCATCCTTCTCTAGGTGGCAGCCCAGATTCCTGTCTCCCATTTTTTCCTGGCCCAATCTGTTCTCATAATGGCTGTGATGCTGGCTGCCCATCAAAAATTTGTGCTCCTCCTTCCACACGGCTCTGGAAAGTGGATGCCCAGGAGATTGTATTTCCCAGTCCCACGTGCATCTTGGTAGAGCCATGGACTAGTTTTTAACCACTGGTCTATGGGCAGTAAGGTGTATCCAGCTTTGGCCAAGGTGTTTAAGAAGACTTCTTCATACCCTCTCTTTCCCCTTCTGTACTGTTAACAGAGAAACCCTTAAGGATGCCAGGGGGCCACAGTGTGGAAGGAGTCTAGATCTCTGTTTCCACATGAGGGAAAGCTGGCCACTCACCATGACACCTGCCTTGTACTGTTACATGATTAAAAAGTAAAATATTTTGTGATAAACCACTGAAATTGTATGGTTTGTCAGAGCAGTAAGCTTTATCCCAGCCCAGATAATACATTATGGTCCCTATTTCATTCTCAGTGGGTGATATAGTTGGATATTTTTCCCCCAGAATCTCATGTTAAAATGTAATCCTCAATGTTGGAGGTGGGGTATGGTGGGAGGTGATTGGATCATGGGGACGGATTTCTCATGAATGGCTTAGTGCCATCCTCTTGGGGCTGTCTTCATGACAGTGAGTGAGTTCCCATGAGATCTGGTTGTTTCAGTATGGTACCTCCCCGCTGCACTCTCTCCTGCTCCTGCTTTCACCATGTGACATGCCTGCTTTCACTTCACCTTTTGCTGTGAGTGAAAGCTCCCTGAGGCCTCCCAGAAGCTGAGCAGATGTGGGTGTCATGCTCTTACAGAACTATAAGCAAATTAAACATTTTTTCTTTTTAAATTACCCAGCCTCCGGTATTTTTTTTATAGCAATACAAGAATGACCTAACACAGTTGGCTAAACACTAATGCCCAGAATTAAGTCAGAGAATGATGATACCCTCCTACCAGAAGATTTGTGTTTTGCTCGGGGGGAACCGCCTACCCTTGTCCTCTGTCAAATGATAATGTTTGTGGTTGTACATGCCAACCACATGGTGACTGATCCTGCCAACCATCAACATGATGAGGAGAAAATAAGGCTGGTTAGAATCAGAGTTCCTGGATCTGAGTTCTAATAACTTAATAGTTAGTGGGTACTGAGCAGGTTATTTAACTCCCTGAGCCATGGTTTTCTCACCAGGAAAGTAGGTAGGGGTGTTGTCACGTTCAAGACTTTGGAACCTGACAGCCCCCAGTTTGTGATCTATAAAATCTTTATGAATTCCTTACTCTTTGTAAGACTTGGTTTTTGCATCTGCAAAATGCAGATAAGAACACCTTTCTTGTGGGCTTTCTGGCTTACTCACTCATTTAATAATTTATTTATTAATTCAACAAGTATTTACTGAGAACTTTCTCTGTGCCAGACAAAATTACAAATACAGGAATACAATTGTGAACAAGACAAAGTTTTTGTCCTTATAAATCTTATAGTGGCCATGGTAGATAATCAACAACAAATAAACCTGTATTCAACTAGTATGGTGAAGTGAAATGAGCTTATGACCGTAAGTCTCTTACACAGTGCCTGGTACATGGTGAACACTAAGAAGTGGGAGCTATTATTAATATTAACTATAAAGATGAAAATGCTGAGTAATTACATTCAAAAGCATCCAGTAGGGCTGTTGTGAGGATTAGATGTAATTAGTGTTTATAAGCTATTTATTTTATCTGTTTACTTGGTGATTAGTTGAAGCAAATATAAAGAATATGTTAAGTTTCCCCTCACTGTTTCAGTGAGGTTGGGATATTTTTGGTTGGCATAAGTCACTTGTTTCTTGAGAGCAGAGGAACCACAGTCAACATGTAGCCCCTACCCCATGCCAATCTAAGTTGCTTTGAGGTGTTGTGTCTGCCCTCGAGCAGAAATGATTTTACTTTGGCGAAATTGAATGCGGGAGAATAGGACCCTTCGAATGGCCCCTGGATACTGTCGTTGGCACAAAATGCTCAGACCCTAAATAGAAGCTCCGACTTTACTGACACCAGCGTCCATCTGCTGGACAGCGCCTCTCAAAATCCTGATGTGGAATAACTGTGCACTGCCTCTGAGTGAAAAATAGTTAGCTTCAATGCGTGTATGGGAAGGGGAGTATGTGAGAGCAGGCAGGCAAAAGGATTTGCAAGGTACTGTTTTTGAGATTCTTGCCATGTGATTTTCCTACAAACAGGTGAGCAGAGCACACTGTTAGCTAGTAGTTTGGGTTGCATAAGTAGGATGAGCATCAGAGTTATCCAACGTGGGACGCTTTTGGGTGTGAAAGGGAACAGCATTAATAATTATGTCAGGACAGCAGGAGTAAGTCAGGGCTGCCCTGGGCAGCAAAAGAGACACATGTTCACCCTGAGCACATGTCCTCAGGAAAAAAGGTCTTACTGATTTTTAATAATCACGAGGAAACAGAAAATATACAAAAATAGCCTATGATTTTAATTTCCACAGAAGTTTTATTAACATCTTAAATGCCCTTACAATACATAGTACTTTGCATACTATGTACTTAGTATGTAATACATTGTATAACATGTGCTTCTTTCAACTATGGAGCTGTGGTATACAATGATTTTGCAATCTGTTCTCTAATTTTAGCAATATGCTGTAAACATTATGTCCAGTTTTTGAATATAACATACAGTATTTTAAAATATAAGAAAAAGAGGGAGAGAAAAAAATCATTTTTCTTTAAATGAGTTTGCTTTTACACAGGGATATAACACGGTGAGTCGGAAAAATACAATAAAGCCTTTTGATGCTTCATATTTTCTGAAAATCTAGTGGGGAAGAAAGGGAAAGTCCTAAGAGGGGAGTTAATGGGCATAGTTTATCATTTCTCACCAGTCTAGAGCAGGGATTAGCCCATAATTTGGCAGTGAAGGAGTATGGTCTAAGTATTTCCAGTAGGGTCCTCTGGAAACTGAAGTTGGAAGAGGTGCAGAACTTTTATCAGTAGGCCTCAAAGAGGGGAATAGAAACAGTGGGGAGATGGTAGTGTCCTGTTGCCTTGGGCCATTCCAGAGCAGTGACTATAAGGCCCTCTCTCTCTGGAGTACAGTGCACAGTCCTCTTACCAAGAAGGGCCAGGTTGGTTCTCCTGGAAGCGGACTGAGAGACACTGATTTTCCTTAGGAAGTGTGTTGAAGTGTGCTCTTACCTCTGAGATTCGGCTTCAGGTCTTGGTTAGGACCTGGAAAGCTTTATTTTCAACCAGCATGCCAGGGATTCTGATGTAGGCAGTCCATGGACAATGCTTTGAAAAATAACTGAATTAGATGATGCATAACTTCTTTATTTTCCTTTGAAATAAATCTGAATTAAGCTAAAATAATATAGTGTAGCAAAAGTGTTTTTACATTGTATATGAACGTATGTCTGTAGTTGACATGTATGATTAGAAGCTTAGAGAAAATTTCGTTTGTCAAAAAGTAAAATTCCTTTATAAAGAGAGAATTTATGGTGATTTTTCTCATTCTTACTCATTTCTTTCAAGGTGAGATTTAATTTCCCGTGACAATCATTTCTTCAAATGACACACACTCACAAGTACATAATTTTCCTTTGAAAAATTCAATATACTGGTCACCTCTAGGGCCTTTTCTTTGCAGTGGAATTATTTGTATAATTTCACACTTTAGCTGTATTCTTTGAATTCTTATTGATAATTGTACATGATTTGTTATGAGAACAAACACACATCAATAGGAACACTGGGTGCACAAATTGTAAACACAACTAAAATTAAGCAATTGTCTGCTTCTTCTAGCTTGTCCGGCAAACACAATTTACATACTTCTTTGACCTTGAAAATGAAACTAGGTTTTAATCAATTATTCAATCATTTCAAGACAGAATTGAATATGGCCTTCATTCAATTTATTAATTTTGAAATTATAGTATTCCAATTGAATAAAAATATTTTAAAAGGCCACTGTATCTTGTTCTCTAATTTTCAAAGTACCATATATAATTGCTGCGGTAGGAGCTTATTTATGCCTCCTTGTTAATTCACAAACTTGCTCATTTTCTTCTGGCTTGCAACAAAGGATTTAATGAACAAATTCAGGAGTACTACGGTATCCCAAGATGAAAAGTTTACAAAATTCACCACCAGACATTTACTAGTAGGCAATATATATTATCATTAGTAATTAAAACTACATTACCCTTGTCAAAATGAATGGAAAAATGAGTCTTGTGGTGTGCTGCTCTTGTATTTTATCATGTTTGTTTAACATTTGTCTATTGGTGTGTTTCATGGGGCTTCCCATTGCAGATGCTGCATAGTGCAGTAGCAATATTAGAGCACAACATGAAAGAATATGATGAATCCATCCCTTGTTTATGCACCAGGGATCCACTGTGCAAAAATCTTGTAATCCGAGGTGAGTCTCCCCTTTGATGTTAGTGAGTAAGCAAAGTTCTGCTTTCTTTATCACTTTAGAAAAGTTTTCTAATTCCTACTCTTTACTTTCCCCTTCAATTTCTGATACACATATATCTCCATGGTTCATGAAAAATTTTCCCTGAAATAAATGGTGATGAAATGGAGACAAAGAATATGGTAACCAATCTTTCCTTTCTATAACATGCTGCCTGTCTATTCAACCAGCACTTACTGAATACCTGCCATGTGCCGAATGCTGGGTAGGCAATAAGGAGAGAAGATTAAAATCAATGAGAGAGTTTCTGCTCTCCAGGAGTTCACATTCTGGTTGGAGAGACAAATGCATAAATACATTAATTGAAATAGAATGTGGCAAATGTAGTAATGTACACATGTGACCCCTGCATAGGGCACACATGTGACACACATGCATGGCAAGGCTAAAGGAGCATATGGGGAACATCTGGCCAGAGGATGACCACCCATGAGGCTCCATGGCATAACCGTCATTGAGTTGAGGCTTGAAGCACAAGCAGACAAGCAGAGGGAACTTAAAAGAGCATGCCTTGTGGGGTTGGGGCGAGGTAGGCTGCGTAGCTAAGTGTAAAGGGAACAGGGAAGAGAGAGGCTGTATTGAATAATGGAAAAAGCTCCATATTGTAGACTAAATTGCATCCCCCTGCCCTGCCAATTCACATGTTGAAGCCCCAATCCCCAGGGTGATTATATTTGGAGACAGGGCCATTAAGGAGGTAATTAAGATTAAATGAGGTCATAACAGTGGGGTCCTCGTCCAATAGGACTAGTGTTGTAATAAGAAGAGGAAGGGACACCAGAGATCTCTGGTGAGAAAAGAGGTCATGTGAGTATATAACAAGATGGTAGCCACCTACAAGTCAAAAGGAGAGATCTCAGCATGAAGCCTGTCTTGCTGGCTCCTTGCTCTTGGGCTTCTCAGCCTCCAGAACTGTGAGAAATACATTTCTGTCAATTAAGTCACCCATTCTGGGGGTATTTTGTCATGGCAGCTCTAGCAGACTCCTACACTCTATGAGTCAGTGTTAAAAGGGCTTTGCCTGAATTGCTAAGGAATCTGGACTTGAAGTGACAGATGGCTAATTTGCAGAGCAGTGTCCTGGTCAGATTTGGGCTTTTTGAAGACGGCTGTGTCTGCAGTGGGGATGGCAGGTGGGAGGGAAGGTAGACTGAGGCCATAAAACATGCAAGGAATAGAAACATAAGGGCAGATCAAAGACCTCAGTCTGGGGAGCCAGGAGG
This sequence comes from Colobus angolensis palliatus, assembly GCF_000951035.1. NCBI lineage: Eukaryota > Metazoa > Chordata > Mammalia > Primates > Cercopithecidae > Colobus > Colobus angolensis. Next base: position 3,534,926 of record NW_012115422.1, read on the forward strand.
GGGCTATATTTTAGGCCAGCTCTTCTACTACCAGCTGTTTGACCTTGAGACAATCACTTTACTCTTCTGGGCCCCTGCTTCCTCTTCTGTAAAATGAGGAGTGTTGACTCATGGGTAGTCACTGTGGCCTCACATAATGGACATTCTTCTCTGAATACTCTCCCCTCCCCTTCCCCACACTGTGTTTGAACCTCATGACCCTGTCCCACAGGCTACAGCTGACTGGATCAAAGTGGTCACCTTACTTAGTCTGGCTCTTTCTCTCAAAGCTTTGGTCAGAGTCAGTCATGATGTCTGGGTACTGGGAACTGCTGTGGTCTGAATGTATGTGCCCCCCGCAAATTCACAGTTGAAATCTAAATCCCCAATGTAATAGTATTAAGAGGTGGGGGCTTTGGGAGGTGATTAGGCCATGAGGTCTCCACCCTCATGAATGTGACTAGTACCCGTATAAAAGAGGCTTGAGGGAGCCTGTTGTCCCTTCCACCATGTGAGGTCACAGCAAGAAGGTGCCATCTATGAGGAATAAGCCCTCACTGGACATCAAATCTGCTGGCATCTTGATCTTAGTCTTCCCAGCCTCCAAAACTGCAAGAGATAAATTTCCGCTACTTATAAATTACCCAGTCTAAGGTATTTTGGTACAGCAGCTCAGCCAGAATAAGATAGGAACCAAGTCACATTAACAAGAGAAAGTTTTTGGAATCTTATTCATGTGTCCTCAGAGTGGCCCCTGTTCACCATATTCCTGAGACTTGCTTGTTCAGATTTTCCTTGAGTTCTCTTTGATTTCTCACCTCCATATATTTAGATTATTAATTTTTTCCCTTAAGCTAGCTTGAATCAGTTTTTGTAATTTATAACTAGAAATGTATTATCCAAATGACTTCCTGATTTAACATTTGATGAATCTGACATAAGGGCATGACATGCATTTGTAGCTGGTCTAGGGCCAGCCACATCCCATTCAGAATGGCAGAGTGGTTGCTGGGGTATAAGATCCTCAGTCCTCCTATAAGATTTCTCTACTCATCTGTCGATGTGTCTGAAATTTCTGCTATAGTAGTCACACCTGTGGATAGGGAATTTCTGCAATGCCACTGTCAATGACTCTTGGATTATAAGACTCATTACTTATTTATCATTAGAAAACAGGGTCCCAAGGAGGGAAAGTTTTGAGGATGGATAAAGTTAGAAAATACATGAATCTAAAAAGTCAGCAGGCCAGAACTGAGATTTCAGGGTGCTAAGATCTGTTGGTGGTAGTCGTGGGTCCAGATGACTCTGGAGGTAGAGGAAGGATGCACCAAATGACGGAATGGAAAGAAAATTGATCAGTGAGATCATCCAATGCAGAACTGATCATTTCATTGTGGTTCAATCTTGGACCAGAGTAGGGCCTCTAGGAAGTTCTGTGAGAGTCCAGCTTGATTGTTCACATTCTCCATGAAGAACTGTTCTCCTTTCCAAAGTGTATGAGTAGAGAGCCCCTCTAGGAAGTTGAACTGAGCAGGTTCTGGGCAGTGCACTGAGATGAGCACATTCTTAGGTTGGAAGCTGCCATCCCAATGCTTGCTCTCCCACTAGCTGACCAAGGGCTTCAGCCAAGGTGCTCAATCCCCTTGTGCTTCCCTTCCATTTCTTGCGAGGCAACTGTAAGTAGAAATTAAGTAAGGTGCCATATGGAAAGATGTTTAATAAATGTTTACAATGAAAGAAAAAACACGCATCTATAGCTACCAAAGTTAAATGATATTTTTCACAGGCAAAAACCTTCATCAAGATGCCATTGAAAGAGAAAACTAGGAAATGGTTTGGATAGCACAGATTTGTTAGATTTTATGTTTTGCTCCAAACTATAACTTCAGTAATTTGTCTGGGAATAGACATGATTTCTCCGAGCATCTTTTGTCCTGCTATGATACTATTTTGACATCTCTGCCAACTAGCATTTTGTCAGTTATTTAAACAAGATTGCTCTGGCTGGAAACTTGGAACCTGTGTTAGAATTCTCCACCTCTTGTGTACTCTGAGATAGATGCTCTACCTCTCTGTGCCGTAGTTTCTTTATGTCGGAAAACAAACTCATGCCTGCTTCCCTATCTTATGGATTCTCCATGGAAAACAATGAACAGAAGTGATAACGAAGCACTCTTCCCCCAATCAAGTGCAGTAGTTCACTTTTGTATACATTAACCGCATGGTATTTTAAATCAACTGGGGAAATAGGCACTCACCTCCTCAGCCCAAGATGATTAAAAATTTGTGCCAACAGAATGAAAAAGCATGCTGATTCTGTTCATTTCACCCATTAACTTCATTCCACAATGAAGAGAATGGACTGCTTCACAAATACATGTGAGCTCATTTAAATGGTACAGACACTTATTTTCATGTAAAGATAGTGGTATGTATGATGGATGACCTTAAAATCATATCCAGTGCCATGGTTTAGATCTACAATTTTGTATACTTTTTAGGTGATTAAGGAAGAATTCACTGTTAAAAACAGGAATCATTGATTGTAGGCTGGTGCTGCTACTGCAAAATGCTGCTCAGCCCCACAGTGCTCTTAGTTGGGTTGAGAAAGTCATCTCCATCCAGGGCCTCAAAGGCCACCCTGACATTGTTTTGGTTGAAAACATGAATGACAACAGCCATCTGGGCTCCTCAGGGTGCTAAGGTGGCCTGTGATGCCTCCACTAGTCCTTTGCAACGCCTCCAGCACACCCAACAGCTGTTTCCCAGTGTCCATGTACACAAAGGTGGCTATCAACCCTGGGGAGGGAGTGCTTCCTGTGTCCTCCTTGGAAAAGAGGGTGGCCCTGAATAACTTGTACCATGTCAGGATACATAGGCAGATTTCTGATTCAGTGATTCTGTGTCTCTGTTGAGTTGATGAAAGTCTTTAAGTCTAGCAGAAAAAGCTCAGGCTCCCTTCTCAAATGGACTGAAGTGCAAATCCTAACTTAGTCACTAACTCCACTAATTTGCTCTGTGATCATCAGCTAATTGTACAATTTTCTGAGCCTTGGTTTCTTCACCAGTAAAATAGATAGCTGGAAACAGGGTTGTATTAAATAAAACAACCAGTCCAAATTAAAGGACTTAATAAGCATTTGGTTTCTCCTTGATTATTAAAACCATTGGATTTATTCAGAGCTAGGTACAGTTGTTAAGTTAGTTCTTTTCATGAAACAAACGACATTAACCACAATCAAATATTCTTTATTGACTGGATAGAGATGAGCTCATGTAGAAAATGAAAGCATATTTTGTGGATGAGCCTTGCCAAGTCCACTTTGATGTTTTTGTTGTTTAAGAGCAAAGCCAGATGGAGATGAAGAAGTGGCTAAGCTGGGTGCAAAAATATGAGACCAAGGTATTTTTTCACTAGTTTTTACCCATGGAATTATTTGGCACCTTCCCCGAGTTATAAAAGAGAGCTTCTGCTCCAAGTCTGTAGGTCACACATCCCCTATCCAGACCCCAAAAGTCCTTTAGCAAAGTCTGACTTTGAGTTAAAAGCAGAAATGGGTTGTGAGCATCTGCTCTGGAGGCGTCAGATAACACTCTTGCTTATCAAACCTTGATCAGAGAGGAAGCCAGAAACATATGGAAAGGCCTTGCCCCCTGACCTTCCCACTAGAATGTTTAGAAACCAGGGGGCTCAGGGTGCTTTAGGAGAGGCCTGAAAAAGAGGCTAGTATGCTTCAATTCTGTTCTACACACATTTATCAAGCTGGTCCCAAATGGTAGACATACTGCCAGGAGCCTGGGTGGCATTAAGACCATCACAGAGACGAGAAGGCGCTTAGTCTCTGGAACCACAATCTCCAGAGCACCAGTATCTTGGTAAATTCATATTCAAACATTTGATTTGCACATGATAACCTCTGTGTCTGTTGCAAACCAGTCCAGCAACAATACAGCCATTATAATTTTTTGTTGTTTTCTATGTATGAGCTCACAGAATTCCAGGCATTGTATAGAATATAGTCACAGTAGTTTTACATTCAGTATTGCATCAGATCTGAGATCTTAGTTGCCTAATTTAAAAAGCAGTCTAATTTGTATGATAAGTTATGCCAAAGAGAGTGATACACAGTAGAAACTCATAATTTCCAAATGTTGGAACTGATTTGAGGATTAAATGGAATGATTGATGAAAAGTACCTAGTTCAGTGCCTGGCCCATTGTAGGTCCCTTGATTCACATTGAGCATCACCAGGGTTTGTACCAAATCAGCAAATGGTCCCTCCAAACAGGCCAGCAAGATCATGAGCATAATTAGGCAGTAATCAATACAATTATGGAATTATCCAATAATTGTAGGAATTTGAACATTCATGTGGTCTCTCCTTATAGCAAACCTAAATCTGTCAGCCTTACTTCTAAGCCCAGTTTCTTTACCCTGTCTAAGCATGTTCAGGATGAATCAACTTTTGATTTTACTCTTCATGAGTGCCTAAAATCAGAATTACATCTATATACTGTTTTTCAATAAACTGCTTGTAGTAGCCAGGGAGAAATGTTTTTCCTCTAACTTTCCAGTCCAACTTCAAACAGAAAATATCCTTATAAAAAAACTGGCCAGATGCAGGTATATATCTCTGAGGGTTGTCCTGGTTTCTTTTTAAATTAGGCAGTGAATATACTTCTTGACATACCCACACAAGATTTGTGGCAAAACACCTTTCTTTCATGTAACTGATTTTCCTTTAATCCCAACCTTAATGTATATCATTCTTGATGCATAATCTCAAATGGGCTTTGAACTAGCAAATGCTAACTTTGAATAATGAAGAAATAAATGACAGTTTACTTTATAGCTGGGCTCAGGATACATGGAGTTGAGGGGCAATGGCAGTATAACTGTTCACCTTTCACCTTGGCACAAGCAGGTAAAGTACAAAAAGGAAGTGATTAGTAAGAGGTGACAATAAGTTAAAACCCAGAGGCCGAGTGTTCCCGATGCATTTGCATTCCTCGATCTGTAAGGCAGTGTTTAAAATAAAAAACCATCACCAAGACAGAAAAACTGCTATAGTTATATCACAGCACACTGAGTTGCAAACCTTTTAATGAAAGACATAATTCTTGAGTTGTCTACATCATACTATATTCTCATGCAAAACACTTTAATGCCTGGTGTAAATTACTTTAGACTTACTTAGTGTGAATTGCATTTTTTAATCTTGGGTGTTCAGTTCTATTTTCCATTTGGAGTCCAGGAGAGCAATATCCAAATAAAGCCAGATGAGCTCCAGACCTCCAGCCTCTCCTTCTCTGCTTTTGCTCTCCCACCACTACCCTTCTCTTCCTCCCCACCTCTAGGACAACTACAGTTCCCGGTTCATCTTTAGATGGAGGGTATAATCTGGTGCTTGGTCAGAAAAGTGAACAAAGGCAGCTTTTCCCTGGACAGGATACTGGACAAAGGATCGCCAGCAGTGCTCCAGCCCACAGTGGACCAGCTCCATCTGCAGAAAGATGAGGCTTGCTGAGCAGAGCTCTACCCTCTTCACAGCAGGATATAGTATAATGATCACAAAAAACTGCTTGTACCCCGTCTGCCTTCTTAGAAGGACATAGCTGAAGGAAAATTAAAATAGTCACATAAAATGGCCTAGGCCTGGGACCAGAGTATGCACATACAGTATGCACATCCTGCCGGCCTGACTGACTGTTACCATGGTCATCTTTCTAAAACACCAATTAGACCAGACCTTTCTCAGCACATTGACCATCTTCCATGTTTCCCTCTAAGGTGACTTAATCATTCATATTAGCCCCTAAAACACTGTCTATATGCCTTTTGTTTGTTGGTTTGTTTTTTGAGACAGTCTCACTCTGTCACCCAGGCTGGAGTGCAGCGGCATGATCTCAGCTCACTACAACCTCTGCCTCGTGGGCTCACGTGATCCTTCTGCCTCAGCCTCCCAAGTAGCTGGGATTACAGGTGTGTGCCCCCACACCCTGCTAATTTTTTGTTTTATTTTAGCCGAGACAGGGTTTTGCCCATGCTGGCCAGGCTGGTCTCTAACTCCTGACCTCAGCTGATCTGCCTGCCTCAGCTTCCCACAGTGCTGGGATTACAGGCATGAGCCACTACACCTGGCTCCATATGCCTTTTTTTTTTTTTAGATGGAGTTTCGCTCTTGTTGCCCAGGCTGGACTACGATGGCATGATCTCAGCTCACTGCAACCTCTGCCTCCTGGGTTCAAGTGATTCTCCTGCCTCAGCCTCCTGAGTAGCTGGGATTACAGGCATGTGCCACCACGCCCAGCTAATTTTTGTATTTTTAGTAGAGACGGGGTTTCACCATGTTGGCCAGGCTGGTCTCGAACTCCTGACTTCAGGTGATCCACCTGCCTCAGCCTCCCATAGTGCTGGGATTACAGGCATGAGTCATTGTGCCCGGCTCCCCTTATGCCTTTTTAATAGCAAGTGTCATCATGGACCATAGGTGGTACACAGTGTCTTCCTTTACAATCTGTAAGCACGTCTGGGACCCAGATTTATTCATCGAAGAATCCCAGGGCATGCTCAAAGTTTGCTAAATGAGTGAATGATATATCCTATGGAGAAAGATGCCAGATTTATACATTGCCATTTAAATCATATATATTTTCATTTCACAATCTCCAAATTGTGTAATGAAAGTAGGAAACACCCTGTAATGGTGACGGAATTCCATATTCTGTGTTCTGAAAAATACATGATGATAGTAAAATATTGAATGTGATTATCCACTTTTAATTCAAGAGATTGGCAACATGGCTGCATATGCAATTTTTTTGGTGGTGGGAGCAAGGGTGAATGAAGAATTTAATATATTTTGTGCAGGATTCCCCTTTTTTTCTGATGGAAGAAAAGTAGCTTTTACTTATTTATCTATAACCTTTGTATGGCTCTATTTTTTCAGCTGGTTCTTCCTATCCAGCTTCAGGGTCTAAATAGGGTTTGGTCCAAGGCTAGCTAAAGCCCTGGATGGGATGAGTCTGGCACCTATTCCTGTGACTATTGATTCTGGGGCTGTGCCAGGTCTCTGGGGATTGGAAAGATTCCCTATCTGAGGCTACTTGGCTATGAAAACTTGTCCTGGAGCTCTTGCCAACGAAAACACAGTAGGAGAAAATGTTGTGTGGCAACTGAGTATAAACACAACAGTTGGAATGCTTCAGAAAGAAGTTTGGATTTCCTGTTAAGTGTATTCAATGTTAAAACAACAATAACAGTGTTAAAAACACATTTGGGGATTGTTAGAATGCCTTACCCACTGGTTCTGATTATTATGCTTAGAGGCTTATTAGATGTACTGGTGTCTCTGAGAAATATTTTCTTAGGGACTATGTTCAAGGTTATGTCTACACAGACAAGTTAAAGGAAGAAATTCCAACACCTATGGAATAATGAAAGGGGAGTAAAGATATATGGATTCTACTTTTTGTCTGTAACCTGATGAGCTCTGAAAGTCTGGGTAAATCATGTTTCTGACTCTCAGTTTTCTCATCTGTAAAGTGGGTAGGTCACTCACAGAAGTCTCTGAAGTGCCTCATAGTACTGAAGCTTGATGAGCTTTGCTTTCCTCTGAAATTGACCAAATATCCTCAGTCCAGTATGTTTGTGCTTGAGTAGAGATGAAAGGCTCTTAGTTTTTAAATCATGGCTTTTGATGTTAGCACAGGGACAGAAAACCTCATTAATTTTTCACCCAGGGACTACCTAGTGGGACAAGGCCTTTTTATGGGTTGAATTGTGTGTCTCCACTACTGACCTTCCCCACAAGAAAATATATGGTACACTGAAGTCCTAACCCCAGTTCTTAGAACTATAACCTTCATTGGAAATAGGGTCTTTGAAGATTTAAGCAAGTTAAGATAAAGTTAACCATTTCACATTTCTACATGTCTCATCTCACTTAATCCTCACAAGACCTCTACAAAGCACATGTCATTGCTCCCAATTACAGGTAAAGAATTGAAAGTGCAGAGAAGTTACATAATTTTCTAAAAGCCTGTGGTTAGTAAGGAATAGAGCCAAGGCTCAAACCCAAGTATATCTGCCTCCAACGCCTGGGCTCTTAGCCACTACTCCATCAGCCTTCTATAGAGAGGTTATCTGGCCATGTGTAATTCCGAAGGCACTTGGATCTGAGAGTGTATCATGTGTGCCATCACTAGTCAAATCTCCAACCAAATAAAATTTTTTGACCAGGTCAAGATGATTCACGTAAAGATGACATCATATAATAATGAACATAAATAGATTATTTTCCACATTGTCAAAGACTTTTGTCCAAACAACATGATTTAATATTTACCAAATGCCCACTACAAGTTGAGCAGAGGAGGCACCATCATCATGCACTGGCATTTCTCAGGGTTTCAGTATTAGAAACAAAATAGTAATGACTGTTCTCTAGTGTCAGGTAATGATCTTGAGAGATAGGTATTATTCTCACTCTATCCCTACTCATATACCTATTGGATAAAAGGGAGCATTTCACAGATACAATTCAGATTTATGGGTAACATAAATCCAATTATTCTTAAATAAGATTTGTTTTTGTCATCTGATCAGCTCTGTAGCATTCTTAACTCTTTGTCTATGTTTACCTAGCCAATCCCGTTTGGTAAACACCACCCAAGCATGCTCTCAAACACACTGTCTTTTAGAAATAAATGTAAATATAATTCTACTAACATCAACTAAGATAATAAGATGTGAAAGGTCTTAATGCTACCAGATATGCTATGAATAATAGCTATAAATGCAACTCAATGATTGATTCAACCGATGACAATGAAGGTCCTGGGGAAAATGAGCTATTTGATTTTCTCATATACCCTGGTACATTCTAAAGTCCCTTTCATTTTGGGATTGGCTCTCGGGCTCATTGTGGTATCACTACACATATTATTGGAGTGGAGCCTGCAAAAGGAAGGGAAACTGCAAAAGTGGAGGAACTTGATTTAATTGCTGTGACCCACTCCTCTGTCATAGGAAGACCCTAAATCATCAACATGTGTGTTTTATCTATTCCCTTTAAACACATCTGCTTACTTCCTAGGACTGCCATAACAAAGTACTACAAACTAGGTGACTAAAAGCAACAGAAATTTATTGTCTCACAGTTCTGGAGGCCAGAAGTCCAAAGTCAAGATGTTGGCAGAGTTGGCTTGTAGATGCATCGCTGCAATCCTCTGCCTTCACAGGAGTTTATCCCTGTGTCTCTGTGTCTTCACATGGCTGTCTTATAAAGACACCAGTTATATCCATCCTACACCAGCACAACCTCATCTGAACTAACTGCATCTGCAGTGACCCTCTTTTCAAATAAAGTCACATTCTGAAATGCTGAGGGTTAGGATTTCAACTTCTCTTTTGACGGGGGGTGGACGTAATTCAACCTAAAACACTCAAGTAAATAAACATAAGAATTCATATCTCTGTAGCAGTGAGGTCAAAAGTCAGACAAAATATTTACCAAAACTATAATAGAGAATATGGAAGTTTCAGTTATAAGTAGTATTTGCTTATAAGTATCTTTTTTTCTTTTTACATTTTAAGATTATAAAATAGTTGATACTAAAAAGGAAAGAAAATGTCAGATAAGGAAAGTACTATGCAGTGGATTAAAATATGGTGATGTGACAGAAAGTAACTGATTGGCTTCTTTGGATTAGAATATCAAGAAGGGGTTCTTTGGGGTAGTGATATTTAAGCTAAGATCTAAGTGGAAAGAGCAAATCAGCCATATGAAGGTAAGAGAGAAAGCTTTCCAGACTAAGGGATGAGAGTGTACAAAAGTTCTAGGCAAGGTAAGCCTGGCAAATAAAAGGTTGGTGACTAGAATTTCATAGGTGAGGACGAACTAGAATCACAGTTTAGAATGGGCTTTAACTCTACAGAAAAGGGTTTATATTCTGTTCTAGGAGCAATGAGATACTATTTGTGTTAGTTCATTAGGCATTGCTATAAAATAATTCTTGAGACTGGGTAATTTGTAAAGAGAAGAAGTTTATTTGGCTCATAGTCCTACAGACTGTACAAGAAGCATGGTGCTTTCTTGTTTCTGGTGAGGCTTCAGGGGGCTTTCAATCATGGCAGAAGGTGAAAGGGGAGCAGGCACATGGCAATAGAGAGAGCAAGAGAGAATGGAGGATGTGCCAGACTCTTTAAACAACTGTGAATGAATACAATGAGAACTCAGTCATTACCCCAAGGAGGGCATCAAACCATTCATTAGGGATCCACCCCCATGACCAAACACCTCCCACCAGGCTCCACCTTCAACACTGGGGACCACATTCCAACATGAGATTTGGAGAGAACAAATATCCAAACTATATCACTATTGGAGGGTTTTCATCAGGAGAATAACATGACCTAACATATGTTTCAAGATAACTGCAGTTACCATGTGGAAAATGGAGACAGGGACAGATGAGATGCAGGAAAACATGAGGACTCGATTGGTAGAAGTCGAGATGGGCAAAAGCATGGATTTGAGATGTGCTCTAGAGGTGGGCTCTACAGAGTGTACTGATGCACTGGATGTGAGGAATAAGGAAGATGATTCCAGTATTTTTGGTTTGAGCAAATAAATGGACTATAGTGTATTTTAATGAGATGGAAAAAATTGTGGAGGAACAAATTTGGAGGGGATGTGTGAATCACAGGCTTTCCTTTGCTAAGGTTGAGAAATATATATCAGAGAATCATGTGAATATATTAATAGGCGGTTTGTCATATAAGTCCTTGTAATTTATAAAAACTAGACTCATTCCTCATGTAATATAGTCAACTGTACATTAGTCAGGACACATTCTCTGGCTGGTAAATTTTGTTGTGACCTCTTTCTTGTGACCTCTTTCACTTTTCTTCCTGCCTGTTAAATAATCACTTATCATATGTTTTTTTGTGTGTGTGTGCTGGTTATGTGGATGAGCACAGTGCTGGCAGCTAACACTGCAGACATAGGTGGTTCTCTATGAATGTTTGCAGAATAGTTGAATGAATGAATATACTTCTCAAGTTCCCTTGGGGCTTAAGTCTTGAAGTAATCACTAATCTAGCACAGAAAATAATAAATATACTTTAATAACTAAAATACAAAGTAAAACAGTGGTGAGTTGAACAGGAAAGGTCCTAATTAAGGATTGGGGGAATTCAGAAGAAGCTAGGGGATTCCAGAAAGACTTCATTAGAAATGTGCATACTCACATGATATTAATAGAATACTATTTAGTAATGAGAATGGAGAAGCTAAAACTATATGCAACAACATGGATAAATTCCAAAAAGATAATTTTGAACAGAATAAGTCATACAAAAGACTAAACACTATATGGTTTCAATCATGTGAAGTTCAAGAAAGGCAAAACTAAACTATGGTGTTGGAAGTGAGGAGAACAGTTGCTCTGTAGGGGAGTTATGACTGATAGTGAGCACAAGGGGAGTTCTGAGGTTCTGCTTCTATTCCATTCCTTCGGTTTTGTTTGTATAAATGTGTTTACTTCATAAAAATTCACCTACTTGTACACTCATGATTTGTGTACTTTTTCCTCCCTTCTCCCTTTATTTTTCTTTTTTTTTTTCACTCAATCCTCTCTTCACAGAATGTGTACCTTTTAAATGTGTATTACGTCAAGAACTGTTAAGGGACTAAGAGTTTACTCTATTTGCAATCCTGCCATAGTTTTATGAATGCTGGCAGAAGACATGATATTCCTAGGTCAGAGACAAAATAGTTTATGACTTATAGCATGGCAAATAGCGTGAGCTTTATGTTAGCTCTGGTTCCCTTTGGTCTTCCTCCCAGAATTGCACAGAAGAGGCTACAATGGATGCTGTATGTGCAATGGGTTTGTGTCATGGCTGAGGAACCTCAAGTTTGGAGAACCCAAATCCTTCATAATGAGATACAAGCAACATGCTCTATCTTTGCCCTGGAGGGAGACAGTATCTTTATTATAGCAAATAATAAACAAACCTTTCCTGTGCTTGAGAGGGAGATGCCATCTATCTTCCAAAGCTGTTCTGTATACAAACATCCTTGGAAAGATAGTCTGGAACAAAAGTTGTCAGTGCCTCACTGCTCACAGGACATGCAGAAATGTGAGAGACTTCTGGAGAATTATCACATAACAAAATATATTTCAATAAAATGTTTACACTTAAAAATCTCTGATGCTTTAGCTAGGCCTTATTTGGGCATAATCAAATTGAGGAAAAATAACTTTTACGTGAGCAACAGTGAACAGTTGAGTAGAGCAGGTGGTTTTCCCAACCCAAAAGGTCTTCTGACATGGGAAGTTGAGTGAAATGAAACTCAAATTGCCAATTTTACTATCTTTTTTACTGCTCAGACAAAGGTTTGCAGTAGGGAAGAAAATCACATTAAAGAATGAAACAAATTTAAGGAATCATCTGTGAATCTCATTTATCTTTTGCCCTACTCCTCAAACTTGGCAAGAATTTCTATTATTTAAGAGTTGAGATTTGGAAAATATTTCCATCATACTATGTGCACAGTTGAGTGGATTTTATTTTGAAAATGAACCATGAAATTGAGAAAATAATAAACTCAAATGCCTTTAAAAGTTTTTTATTTTCATAATTGAAATTTTTATACCAAAATTATATTGGCCCTAATTAACTTTACTTTGAAAGACAAATCCCTAAATTCCTCTTGTCTTATTCACAGTAAATCTAGATGACCCAATAGCATTTAAGCAGAAATGCCATATACTTAATGCTTAACGGTTTCCTAATATTTTCTCTCTGAAACATCCACTTTTATGCTACCTAGGTAAGAGTATGGAAGTGAATATTAAAATCCCATAACCATATTTTGGTGCTGATGCTGCATTTTCACGTTTTATGATCTATCTTGAGCTGTTTGATTGAACAGCAGTCTGCTGTTTAATCAAGAGCCATGTGTTATTCCGTATAAGTGTACTGTATTATAAAAGTGAATGTAAAATTAATTTCAGGATATATATGTTTAATTACACAGTTTCATGTAACATGTCTGAATCAAATTGTGCATTGCCTTTTAATATCTTTAAGAAGTTTGGAATTAATTTAAGCAATGAAGCTTGAGATCTTTTAAAGGAGGCTTTTCTCAGATCATAAGTCAGTTCTTGAAGTTGAGTCCTATGCGGTTTTTGCAATTTAGCTCTTCAGGTGTGGATGTCAAGGGATATTACATTTATTGAATGTTTGTTATGCACCAAGCAATGGGATAAATGGTTTATATATATCATCTCATTTAAAAGCCTAACAAAATTCCATGAGGTGAGTGTAATTATTCCCATTTTATAGATGAATAAACAAATCAAGCGTGAATTACTTTAGGTCACACTGTGAAGTGGTGGAACCAAGATTTGTATCCAGAAGCGTATGACTTCATACTAAAATTATTATTTTTTAAATAGGACTTGCACATGGGTAAGAAAAAAAAGATTGAAAAGATGAATGTGTACTATTATGTTAGCAGTGGTGGGATTAAAGGTAACTTTATTTTTTTGAGATGGAGTTTTGTTCTTATTGCCCAGGCTGGAGTGCAGTGGTCCAATCTCAGCTCACTGAAACCTCTACCTCCCGGGTTCAAGCATTCTCCTGCCTCAGCCTCCCAAACAGCTGGGATTACAGGCATGCACCACCATGCCCAGCTAATTTTGTATTCTTAGTAGAGATGGGTTTTCACTATGTTGGTCAGGCTGGTCTCGAACTCCTGACCTCAGGTGATCCATACGTCTTGGCCTCCAAAGTGCTGAGATTACAGGCGTGAGCCACTGTGCTTGGCCTAAAGGTAACTTTTAATTCATCATTTTGCTATTCTGTATTTTCTGATAATGTGTAAGTATATGTACTTATTTAAATGTAGTATAGGACTTAAAATGATATTGAGGAGTCATTAAGGAAGATAACTATTAATGGCAAGAGCTCCCCTGAGCTTTATCTTGATAAGGGAAGTTTGAGGCTGGTGGTCTTCTGAAAGTCAGAGCTATGAGGCCATTGCCAGAGACCTGATGATCATGAGCTGACAGTATGCCTCCCACAGAGACCCCAAAGGTCAAGTTTGGAGCAAAAGATAAACAATTCAGGGCTGTATTCCAAGCTGAAAAGGTTCTAGTGGGTGGACCTCAGATGGCTTGATTCTTATTAGGTCACGGAAGCAAAAACAACCCCTGCTTCCCTACCACCACCACTTTTAAAAAATTGCTCTAGGCTAGGTGCAGTGGCTCATGCCTGTAATCCCAGCACTTTGGGAGGCCGAGGCGGGTGGATCATGAAGTCAGGAGATTGAGACCATCCTGGCTAACACGGTGAAACCGTATCTCTACTAAAAATACAAAAAATTAGCCAGGTGTGGTGGCGGGCACCTGTAGTCCCAGTTACTAGGGAGGCTGAGGCAGGAGAATGGCATGAACCCGGGAGGCAGAGCTTGCAGTGAGCCGAGATTGTGCCACTGCACTCCAGCCTGGGCAAAAAGAGCGAGACTCTATTTCAAAAAAGAAAAAAAAAAATTGCTCTAATAGCTTATAGAGATCACCTGGAGTCATTCCACTTACCTGTCTATAGTTGTCTATGGTCTTACAGTTTATTTAATAATTAGCCCTTTACTTTGTGTGTATCCTTATTATAGTTTGGATGGAGTCAATCCATCATTTCCTCTCTTAAATGTATCATTAATTCTCCTTAATATTTCTGAAGCTAAGCTTAATTGTTCATTTGAAGATATGGGATAGAAGGAAAGAAGGGTGTAGTCAATGCTGTGGTGTGCCACCCAGGTGCCCCTTTTTGAGCCAAAATGTCATTCCCAGCTGCTCGGGATATTGTCTGCAGGCAGCCCACAGCTGAAACCCTCCTCAGGAATTGCCTTTCCCAAGGTTACATACCCTCCGCAAGGGCAGCCCGTATCACATGCTTGGACTATAATTGAGTACAGATAAAGGGCCAACCCCTTTGCCTCAATTTAGGGCATCTTTGGAAAGCCATCCTAGCTCCAGATCTCTCTGTGAGATCATATGAGACTTCTGCTGCAACCGCATCACAGTTCAACTTCCTCCTCTGCCCAGGCCTGCTTTCCTCACATCCTTACAGGTACTGCTTTATACAGCAATCACTTAAGAGCTGTCTGCATGTAAATATCTATCCCAGTCTCTTTCCTTGGGAATCTGACCTAAGACTCACTATAATTCCTGTGGCCTCCATTCCACCACTGGTGAGCTACAGAAAGAGGAGCGTTCAGAGGTGAATGTCATGGTAACTCTTCCAGACAGATCACTCTTCTGTTTAGAGGGTCTGAGCAAGGAGTTTGTCACCTAGACTCACATGCCAGATTTGCTTAGAAAGAGGCTTTAAGCCTACTCTCTAAGCCCTAGCATCAAGAGCTGTAGTGCTTGTTAGCCTCATGCTGCCTGTAGTCTCTGTGGGTTCTGAGTCAAGTGAGCACTGATCTCAACCCAGGCTCAAAGACTCTGTGTCTGATCTCCTGGACTTTGGGGGCCATGGGTTGTGTTGACAGGTCAGTGTTAAGAGTTTTCTGGGAAAGCAGAAAACTGCAGTAGTGGTGACAAAACAGAGGTCTCTATTTTAAAATGGAGCAAAGATGCCACTTCACAGTGACCGTCTGTGATCCAATGCCTGTCTTTTGGGTTGGGCTTCACCATTAGTCACATTCAAGGAATCACAGAATCGAAGTAGATTCTGACTGCTCTGGGTTTGGGTGACTGGGTAACTCGGCTTCCTATCTTAGATTTGCAAACACTTCCATGAAGCCCACAAAAACCAACAAAGAAGGATAAGATGGTATCAGAGGATACCACAAAGAAGCATGTTAGTTCTTTGTAACAACTCTCTTTATGAAAAATATACTGGATCAGATTGTGGCGGGACAACCTGATAAATAAAGACTTCGTGTTTTTGTTTTTGTTTTTGTTTTTGTTTTGAGACGGAGTCTTGCTCTGTTGCCCAGGCTGGAGTGCACTGGCGCGGCCTCAGCTCACTGCAACCTCTACCTCCTGGGTTCAAGCAATTCTCCTACCTCAGTGTCTCAAGTAGCTGAGATTACAGGTGCACAGCATCACGCCTAGCTAATTTTTTTTTTCTGGTAGAGGTGGGGTTTCACCATATTGGCCAGGCTGGTCTTAAACTCCTGACCTCAGGTGTCAGCCCCCCTCAGCCTCCCAAAGTGCTGGGATTATAGGCATGAGCCACTATACCTGGCCCCAAGACTTAGAGATTTAATAACCCATGTGGAATAACTTTTTTTAAAAAAACATCAATCAGACTGAGTTATTTTCCCCAGTACTACAATGGTTGTTACACATTTTGTAGACACCCCTACCCAGAACTTCCTGAGAAAGAATCTGATAACCACCATCTACACTAATTCAAACGATTGATTGACTTAAGTGGAAAAAGTCTCTAGGAGGAAAATCTTTAGATATCATCGTGAGTGGTGAGTTTCTCTCCTGCTAAATTTGCTTATCTACTTGTCAGATATAATTTCCTCCTGTAAGCATTTAAAAAATATAAAACAATTTCATTTAACCAGTGAATTGATTTAGCTTCATTGAGGGTAAACTTTGTGGAGTTTGGTTAGGATGCAGTGCTCTTCAAAATTAGACTATTGAATTTTTAAAAAATGCTCTAAATAGCCAGTAATCTTCTCTTAGCATTATTTTTGCCAAAATCGAAACAAAACTCTTGTCAACTAGGAAGCTCAAAGATAAACTTAATGTTTAATTACAATAACAATTTTTGGCTTAGCTTTTCTAATAAAATTTCTCTTCCTTTTCAACCCCACCTTCATCTTATCTCCCAAACACACAACTATAGAAATTTTTAAAATATTTTAATGAACCTACACTAGGCAAAAAACTCAGAAAGTCAAGAAACATTCTGGAAATCACATTTATTTCTGTATTGTTGGTCCAATATTTTAAGGCTGATGTGGGGGAAGTAATACATAAGTGGGCAACAACAAGAACACAGGTGTTCAAGTTCAACATCTCTCCAAAGATCAAGGATTTGCTGCTAAGTGGTTGAACGTGGATTATATATCCCCTATAGAAAGGAAAACAGTCTCTTCAATGTGGAACCTATTTTCCAAAACTGAATAGATCTATGCCACAAGCAGTTCCATCAGACAAATTGTGCCCTAAATCTTCTTTGAACTGCTGGGCTTAAATCAAATTTAGATATAAAAGGTTTCATTTTACATAACCTATATTTAAGGCTTCTATTGAGTCTTCAAAATGATTTGCTGCAATGCATGTGTTTTTGGTGTGAGTCCAACTTCTTAACCTGTCTGTAGTTTCAGTGATAAAAGTTCACATTAACTGAAGTATGCCAACATTGAAAGCTCTCAAGCTAGTTATCAATAGTCTCCATGTCTCTAGTATGTTAAGATAAAATGAGCTGAACCATTATAAAAACTGACATTAATTGATATGATTCTCTATACCAATACTTCAATCAATTTAAAAATATTATTTCATAATCTGTGTATGTTGGAGTTTGAGATAATAGAATGTATATGTCAGATAGCACAGGCTCTAATGTGGTAAAACTATAACCCCAGAGTCCCAGTGACATAATACAAATTTATTTATTATTTATGCTAGCCCCAATCTGAGTTGGTTATTCCTTCAGGGTAACTGCCCTCCATGCTGTGACACAGAGATCCAGGCTGTTTGTACCTTCTAGCTCCACCATGTCAATATATCCCCTTCTTTGTATCATGGCTCCTTAGGAGAAAAGGGGGTCAGAATAACACACTGACTCTTGAATGCTTCAACCCAGAAGTGGCTCTTGCTCATGACTCGTTGGCCAACCCTAATCACTTGGGAGCAAATGAATTTCCAGTGAACAGCAAATACCTCTGTCTCAGGGAATGTTCAGCAGTCTGAAGGAGTGTGCAAACTTGTGGCATCTTATTCCTTGAAAATATACGTTCTATCAATGTCACTGTGTTTACACAAAATCTTGCTTAGTAGTGTCATATCTGAATGTACATAACATCTGTGCTTATAATTATACATCTAAAAGTAGGACATAGGTTTGTTTATAAAATAACTATGTTGTTCATAAGTGATTTTTGTTACATGGATATTAAGATTATTTTTTGCTAAAGGTATTGTTTTATTGTTTGGGTGATAAAGGTCAAAGACATACCCCATGTAGGCAGGAAGTAAGGTTTCCCTTGAATAAGAGACTACTTGTGGTGCCAGGCTCCAGAATTTTAGCAAGCCTCTGAGGAAGAAGCAAACCTCTGCCATCCAAAGGAAAATCAGGAATGAGAAGCATTGCTCAGTGAGGCAATGGAATGAGGATGCTTTTCTCAGAGTGCGTGAAACTTCTATTGTGTCTTGGGAAGAAGGGTAAAAATAAGCAGACTAAGGACAGGGGAGCAAGGATCCTAGGGGATACCAACACTTTCGAATAAGAACACAAGTGTATAGACAGGCATAGAACCTGGGACTTTGCTCCCTGTCTTAGTTCTTAAAGAAGATTCTGAAGATCTCGGAGCTCTTGGGGGTACCAAGAGCTTGGTTTACTTGGGCCAACATTTATTTATTTTGAGACAGGGCTCACTCTGTCACCCAGGCTGGAGTGCACTGGTGCAATCAGAGCTCACTGCAGCCTCGACCTCCTGGGCTCAAGTAATTGCCCTCTGCCTTAGCCACCAAGTATTTGGGACTACAGGTACATGCCACCATACCTGGCTAAATTTTTTTCAGCAGAGATCAGTTCTCTCTATGTTGCCCAGGCTGCTTTCAAACTCCTGAGCTCTAGCAATCCTCCTTCCTTGGCCTCCTAAAGTACTGGGATTATAGGCATGAGCCACCATGCTTGTTTAGGCCAGCTTTTAAAAAGGAGCAGAAACTCTCATTAGGTTAGATGGAGATTGGAATAAAAGAAGTGAGAAGACCCCAGTGGAAGGCTACATACATTCTGGGAGAGAAAGGCAGGACTCAAGTCACAGAATATGGCTGTAATATTTGATACATCTGGGGGTGGGGAATGGGAGTAAATGGAAGATGAATGTGGGGACATGGATAGCAGCCAGACCATAGATTTGCTTCTAAAATTAATGTAGAGTCATTGTGGGATTCATATTATAACACATGAATAGATTTTTATTTTAGAAACAATAGCAGTCATGTAGCCTAGAGATGATGATTTTATGAACTCTGACAGTGCTGAAGAAAGAGAGAAAATATTTGGCAATAGACTCTACAGGACTTGGTGAACTATTGATAGTCAGGGTGGGAAAGTTGTAAGTGAATTGAATTGGGCTGACTTCCAGTTTCCAGACTTGGGAAACTGGGCAACGATGGGGCCAAACTCACTGAGAAACAGCGCAGGCTGGTGTGGAGAAGGTAATGGAACAGTTCTGTGCATGGTGATTTTGAGCTATTTGTGACACGGAACAGATACTCATTATTCTTTAAATATGTGAATTCCTTTCTCTTTCAAAAATAAAAGAAATGACTATTGGGAAAAGAAATGACTATTTCCCAATGTATAAGACTCATAAAGAAAGAGTGCTAAGGTCTTTTGAATGGTGTCATGTATCTATTAGAAATTAAGATCATAAAGCCTCAGTTTTCATTCAAAGTTGACCTCTACCAAAAATTAAAGGCATGCATTGTTACTCAGGTCCTGATGCTGTGTTATACACATTGGGTTAGACCTCCTTGTCCCGACCTTTGAATCATAGTTGTTTCCTAGATCCTCTGGACTTGGTGTCTATACCAGCATCTATAAGGTGGATTAGCACCCACAACACCCAATGCACAGGACTTCTACCTAGCCTCAATCAGCCTCTCCTGTGTCTCTACCAAGACCCTGCACTCCGATAGTCATTTGACTGGTTTCCAACAGTGATCCAGATACTGCCACTGGACGTTCATAGGCAATTGCTTCATGTGGTTGGAAGTGATTCTTTCTGAGGTCATGCTCATTAACTACATTAGTACTCTCAAAATATATTATTGTTCTCCTCCCCTAACTTCAGTGAGACACCTAATTCAGTGCTTAGTGCATGAAAAGGACTCAATGTTTTTTGAATAAAAGAATAGATAAATATATTAAATGGAGGCCATCAAAAAACCCTCTCATTGCTCTATCAATGTACCTTATGCTCACACATGTGATTTCTTAATTGTCCCCACGCCAGTGATGCATATGCCTCATCTAGTGAGGAACACAAACGTAGTGGTGAACACAATTTTCACTAACAACAGACTGGAAATAGCCAACGCCACTAAATATCTGTAGCCTAAGAGCTCCACATTCATGTGTCAAAGGAGAAGCAGATGGGTCAATCTCCTTTGTGACACAACTTCCCAAAAGTACTAAAATAATGATTCATTTTACAGACATGAAAAACACAGCAGGAAATGGAATAACACAATTTGAATTAGAAACATTCAGATTTACTCTTAATTTAATTCAGCTGCCCAACAGCCATGGTTAGATTTGCATCATGATGTATTTTCGATACTATCTATTTTCATAAATGTAAACTTTCCTGAATATGGTTCTGATGGATCCTGACATTTTAAAATATGTCCTATTGTCCTTTTCTGTGCAGTAGACCAAGCATAGAGTGTTCACTCCTATATCATTGTCACCGTACTATCAGACCAGATGGCTACTTCATCACAGAATCAAGAATTAGGAATAATTTATGCTGTTCCTTGCTCTAGAATATGAAAATAGAAAGCATTTGCTGCACACATACTCATGAGGAGCAGCTTGAACCAACCCTAACAGCCTCATCAGAGGACATTTGGTGCTGTGGCTGCACCGTCTACAGGAATTGGATTTCATTCTATGGAGCCCTAAGCTCTCAGGTCATGGAGAAAATTACTGAAGCAAGTGAGTTGATGCTTCACCTAGTAATCAAATTAAGCCCAGAGAGCCTCTTTGTTGAGGAAAACAAGTTGCAATAAAACAGTTCTAAAATGGGAAAGATTATATCTGAACCTTTCATTGTTTCATATTCAAGGATTTCTCCCCTTCATAGGAAAAAAATTACGAATGTTGGCTTAATATTCAGAGCGGTTGTTTTTGTGTCTGTGAACATTAAATGTTAGAAACGGAAGAGCTATTTATCTTCAGCTGGCTGAAGAGAACAGTGGAAATTTCTCTTTATTGGTCTATAAATAAGCAAAGTCTGAACACACCCTTTATTGGGAGAGGAGCCACGGCAACTCATTCCACATATCCACTGGCTCGGCAGGATTTCTGTATTTGATATGGTCACAAGCATGCAGCTAATGACATAGACAAAAGGTTGTCCTCTCACACTAGCAAATGTATGTAGCCCTAGGACCAACTAGTATTCCCCAGAAACTAGTATTTCCTTAGAAAGAAAAGTGCATATAAAATCATAAACATTTCTAACAGGTGTTATTGTTGAGAAAAAGCTAGAGGAATCAATGATTTATCATTTAACAAGATCAAATGAATGGCGGTTAGTTTCTTTGTAAAATCATTTATTAACAAAGAAATGTGACACACTTGGGCTTTGTTTACATAGTGCCAGAAAAAGCTAGTTAATTCAGTAAAAAACAAGCAAACACCTCCCCCAAAATATCAGTTAAGATGCCTATTTGAATTCTACAAACCAAAGATCAGCTGCATTAATTTTTTATTTATCAGTTATCTGTGGTTGTGAACATGTAGGAAAGCCATTGAAAATGTCTCAACTAAATGGGCAATATAATCTGTTCTTCCTATGTGAATCTGTTTAATTTGTTCATGTATATTAACTTTTTCAGATTAGCTAGCCCACAAAAACAGACAGCTGCACTAGAGGAATTTAGTTATGTAGGCAAAATTAAAAGGCTATCAGTGTGAAAAGTGAGAACTGACAGAAAGCCTAACAAATTGGAAAGAATAACAGGCAGCTAGCAAGAATCATGTTCCCTTTCCAAGAAAGGAACTCTGCCTGTTCCCTGTATGTGATTTGAGGCTTATACTCATATTAATGATAATACCTCTTCCATCAATATCTTGGATTATTACCAGTGTCTGGGAGAAATTTTATTGGCTGCTGCAGTTCATTGAAAATTAATTGATATGACACACTTACTCTACATGAACTTGGAAAAAAGTCTATGGAGTGAGTGATTTAATTCATTTTATGTTAATTATAAATTATGCCAGGAAACACTATTACGGATGGCCTTGTTTCCAGCTCACATTGCATGTGTGAGCAGTTTGTACTTCCGACATGCTGAATACCCTGACTTTGACTGACTAACACCTTAGGAAAGGCATTCATTTGGCATTCTCACTAATATTTGCAATGTGCCATGTCCTTAAACAAATTAGGCCAGGAGGAGGCAGCAAAATGACCCACTTATCTTTATTTGTAATTTAACCAACATTATGGGAGACAATATCCAAATTGGGCAATTTAAAACTTTTACTTGCTTTCTGTATATATGTAAATAATCTCCTGAGTGTTTCAGAAAACTGAAAAGGAAGAGGGGTTGGGGTAGGGTGGGGAGCGGCTGCCAAATCAAGTGGAAAATGCCAGATGACTTTAGAAAGAGAATATAGAGTTGCTGGTTGCACATTAGGGCAGTATGCTGAAGAACTCTTTATTTTCATTTCCTGTTTGATAGTGCTGATGAGTAGATTCCTCTCTCTTCTCCTCTCGGGGAGCGCACACTGGTACTTTTATTAAAAGGAGTCCATCAGAATGGGGTAGTTGTTATGCAGGAGCAGTAGCTCACATAATGGGGGATGGCATTTCTTTCCACTCGTGCTGGTCCGCTGGTTCTAATAGCAACCTGGAGCTCAATTTCCTCCTCAAGAACATTGCATTTCATGTGGAATGTCAATTATTAAAATGCAGTGTCCCGTGTCTTACTTCTCAGTAGATGAATTCATTTGCAAAACTTGCTAATTTATGCAAATGATCCTTAACCTGTAACTGCCTGGAACCTATTTCAGCATTTCTAGCGTTTGGCGGCTCCGAGCCTAGATGCGGGAAGGAAATCCATTAATGCAGAATTTGTCAGTTCTGTCATCATTATATTGGTTATTGAGTTGTTTAAAAAAAACAAAAACAAACACCAACAACAGATAAAAATGTGTTATTAAGTGGAAGCCAACCGACAGCTAGAGCTGAAAAATCTAGAGATTAAATTAAAGATAAACCAGGAGGAGAGGATCTGATACCTGCATCTCCTGACACCCCTGAGTAATGTTAGATGCTAATGACCTCTTTTCTGGAAGAAACTAACTGGTTAATAACCCAAAGAGGGTCTATCAGCTACTGACTAAGACAGATCCAGATAGTGAGCAGATAAGAAATTTCTTAATGGGAATAAGAGCCAAATTGGCCTGGGTTTCAGTAAATGCAAAGCACAGAAGGAAATATATACAGTTTTTGTTTTTACTTTTTAGTCACGGTTACATGAAAGATGAGGCAGCAAAAAAATGGATGCTGTCAGGAAGGGGGTTGCTGTGTGTGCGTGCATGCACGCATGTGTACTTGTGCTTGTGTGTGAGAGCATGAGGTGGTACAAGAGGGCCCGCTGGTACTTCTGTGTCTGAATGTGTGTTCCCACAGGTACCTCGTACATCACATATCTTGCAGCTTTCCTTTGAATCGATTAAGTTTTGTACGTCAATGGGGCTGTATTTTAATCAACAGTTTGGAAAAGACATACGATTTTTAACCCCTGTAGCCCTCACGTACTGTGACACAGTCTCTCTTCATGAACCATGTTGAGAAAGGGCTTTCTGCAAGCCTCAGAGCTGCAGGTCAGGAGGATTCAGATTTCTGGCCTGTCTTCTGCATCCATCGGACCTAAGATCTATTGTTTTTATTCCGTGTTCTTCATTCTAGCAGGTTTACAAAGGCCAATGAGCAGGCTGATTTAGATTTAAATTAGCCAGGAAGGCTTGACAAGGGAAGCACTGTGTGTGTGTGTGTGTGTGTGTGTGTGTGTGTGTGTGTGTGTGTGTGTGCACGCGCGTGTGAGAGTGATGCACAGGTGACCTCTAGTCTGGACACTCAGCCTGGGCCATCAGTGCAGACTCTATCAAGCAGCCCCTTTGGTCTACTGCACCGCACTGGCCAGTGGTCACTGTTTTGGGGGATTTCTTTTGTTCAGCTGAGCATGGCCTCTGACTTACCTGAATCCATGCTGCACATACACTGTTACAAGCTGCCCTCATAATCCGATCTTCTGGCTGCTGTATTTTTGTGTTTTTTTTTTCTTTCAAGTGTACCAATAGTTGCAAAGCAGGTAGGGGCATTTGTTGTGGGTATTGGGATGAATTCTTTCAACTCCTCAATGGATTCCAATTAAAGAGGAAAAAAAGAATCTGCCCTTAATAAAATGGACAATTGACACTTCAAGGAATCTGTCCAAGGTCCGGAAGATCATAAGAGAGTACATATTTAATGGCTCACTTTGCTCCTGTTTCTTTCAGAACTGTGTGTCTTTAAATCTACTGAGGAAGATATTCCTTCTGGCCCACAGGATGCCAAAATGACTTGGTGATTTATTTATGCAGCACTTGGCAGCCTATAGTCCAGATTGTGGCTGAAGCTGAATTTTATGAGCCTTCCCCTAGTGAGTATATTTTAAAATTATATTAAAAATATATTTTTTGAAAACCTCAGTCATGTTTGGCCCAGCCTCGGGCCCTGAGAACGATGGTGATAGGACTAAGGAATTAATATTACTAAGGACCTGGCTGGTGAAATTTTTATTGTGAGAGCTTAGAAGAGTGTTAAGCTTTCATTTGGGGAAGGAAAAAAATTGTATTCAAAAGTAAATGTTTTAGTGATATCAAATGTGACCTTTCCTATTTGTAGCAATTCATCTGGTCCCTCAACAGCTATTTATTGGGCTTCTCACTATGTTCCAGGAAGTATTCGAAACCCAGGGGATTGTGGTGAAAAAGACAAACACTGCCCCGTCTCGCCTGGAACAGACATTTCAGAGGAGGGAGATGGATGATAAATAGGTAAGTAAATACTGTAGTTGAACAGAATGGTTTCAAATCACAATAACAATAAGTCCCATGTAATAAACACACAGACTGTGTCACAGGACTTTGAGCTGAGAACCCCCTGAGGTGCAGTGACTTTCCATGTTTGTCTGAAAGGATAGCTTCTTTAATGTCAAATCAGAAAAGCAGGCTGGGCACAGTGGTTCATGCTTGCAATCTCAGCATTTTGGGAGGCTGAGGCGGGAGGATTGCTTGAAGCCAGGAATTGGAGACCAGCCTGGGCAACAAAGGCAGACACTGTCTTTACAAAAAAATTTAACAATAGCCAGGAGCGGTGGTGTGTGCCTGAAGTCCCTGAGGTGGGGTGGGGAGTCACAGGGGGGCAGAGGCATGGGAAGGAGGATGGCTTGTGGCCAGGAGTTCAAGGCTGCAATGAACTACAGATCCTACTACTGTACTCCAGCCTGAGCGACACAGCGAGACCCTGTGTAAATAAGAAAGAAAAGAAGAGGGTCTAGCAAAACAATTACCTGGACAATTTTACTTCTTTAAAACCCAGGCCAAAAAGAAAATGTGTTGTGAAGCTCAAATGAAAGGGTTTAGACCAAGAGACGAGTTGATACCAAGGTGGTCAGGCAATGTAGTTCCTTCCAGAAGCAGCTTGTAGTTTGGCATCATGGGTTTAAACTTGACAGGATCAGTGATTAATTGTTGTAAGGAGGCCCAAGTTTACGAAGTCTGAAATAAGGCCACAGGGGCAGGGTCTTCATTGATGGGCAATAAAAAATGACACAGCAAGGATAAGAACTTAAAATCCTGGGCAGTCTTCATTGAGAATTCTTCATAGTAATACCTCATATTTGCACACCACTTTATGTTTTTCTTTTAAGTACAGTTCACATTTTTATGGCCTTTGATTTCCACATCAATCCTGTAAGTTATTCCAATCCACATGTTAGATGAAAGAACTATGTCTTGGAAGAGATATACAGCTTTACAATGGTAAAACTGGTCGCTTTACCATAGTCAGCTATTCACTCAAAAATGCAGATGTGATACCTCACAATTTTAAAGGAATAATTCTTTGTGATTGCATTGCACTCAGCTTCTGTAGCCAGTTGAAAGTGAAAACCTCTGGTAGTTCATAATTTTGTTCCAAGTTTTACCCCATTTTTATGTGGATTTTTTAAACTGAAGTTATTATTTCAAAATACAAAAACAACTACTTAAATAAGTAAATGGGCATGGCAGATGCTTCAAGTGGTCCTATCTCCCAAAAAAGCTGCTTAAAACTATGGCTTGCTGTGGAGTCAAGTAGACAAGGACTCAAATTCAAAGACATAGTCTGGCTTTTATTGCTGACAGTGAGATAGATTTTCCTTAATACTAAAACTGAAGGTGAAAAGGAGGCCTGCAATTGTGACTAAGTCAAGGCCAGAGGATATCAAGGGCCGTGTCATTATTGTTAAAAACCACAAGCAAGAACAATCACCATAATCTAGACCTTTGCTGAAGAATTGCTGGCCGAGGAACAAAAAATTAATAATTCAAATTAAACTCACTTAAATCATTTTACTATCCCTTTTGGTAAACAAAGACCTTTTCTTAAAACATAAAATTTTAAGGAATTTATCCTTTTTAATGGAAAAGATGTAATGATTACCATGTAACATTGATTGACTGTCAAAAGCATTTAATTTATTGGGTACTAGTAATACAGAAAGATGGTACATAGAAAGTGAAATTAGACACTTTCCATAAGTGTCTAGTCATAATTCAACAGATAGACACAACTTAACACTCTTTTGCTAACATGAATCTATCATCAGTAAACTTCCTAGTAATTAGTTTTTTAAAAAATTTCATATTGTATAATTTATTCACAATGTATCAATGCCCAAGTCTTTTGAGTAAGATTGCTTTCTGAGAGAGTTATGTGTATGTTATTGTGTGTTTTATTGAAGTTACTTAAGCATAAATTTGAGCTACAATTACAGTTATTTTGTAGTACAAAAGCGTTGGGGCAGAAGGTTCCATCTAGTACGTGTCCCTTTCTGTCCCATACACAGCCACATGCTATGCTGAACCAACTTGTAGGGTAAACTTGGGTGTGGTCAAACCTCATACTCTTGAGAATGTGGAAGAATCCTCCCTGCTCTACTTCAGTCAAGGCTCAAGGTGCCCCTTCAGGGTGATGAGAGAGTCTGGACCCCATGTACGCCATGGCTGACACTCGGAAGCAGTTTTGGACAGGCACGTTCATCTAATTTCAGATGAGGGCTCCTTAATTCACAGAATGTCTGGATCGCCTGGGGCTTTATAAGAGTTAATCTCATCCAGTGCCAAAGCCCTTTGGGTTTTTTCCTACTGTTTGAGACTATACGCCATTAGTCTCATCCTCTTCTATGTGTTGTTTCTTTGGTTATTCTAGAAGATCCCAAGTGAAAGCTCCAGACGGCAGTCAGGAGTTCTAAGCAGGTGATAATCATAGTATTGATGGAAAGGGCTGGCTTTGGGATCAGTTAGATCTGGATTTGACTCTCAGCCTTACCACTTCCTGTGTGAACTTGGGCAATTATTACACTCTTCTTTGAGGGTCAATTTCCTTACTTGTAAATAGGAATAATTATGTCAACTTTATAGGACAGTGTGAGGATTAAATGAGGAAACATAAAAACCAGCGCACAGCATCTCCTAAGTGCTCAAAACTGCAAGCTCTCTTACCTCTTGACTCTTGAGGACCTTGCCTTCTAAATATATCTCCGTCTCATACATCACCTCAAGTCACAGTGGTTTTAATGCAAGTGGTTTTAATGACTCAGTTTCATCTGCTGCATATTTTATCTAAAAGGTCTAAGTACTTCACCGGTACAGTAAAGCCTTCCTCTAATGCCATCCTTGGATTTCTTGCTCTAGAGCCATTGTATAAATGGAGAAGTATAGAACAGTATTAACTCCCCTCCAATAGGGTTTAAGTTAAACTCACCCACCTTATCCTGTGGCATATGGTGTAATAGGGGATGGGCCTCCATATATTACCCTCTAAGGTGAGATTCAATTCCATTTTGCGGTTAAGACTTGATTAGGATCTTTGGCATGCTAAAGCCACAGTTCAAAAAGTAAAAATCTTGGGCTGACAGTTGCAGAGGTTTGTTGTTAATACCGTGGAAAATAATCAAGTTTATTTAACTCATTCATTATTTTCCCATCAAGGGCAGCCTTGTCACTTTCAGAGAAAGGGATTTGGTCCCTTTTAATTAATGTGATTTCGTAGAGGCAGGATTCTGAATAGACTCTGTGATTCCTATAGCACAGCCTATTTTACTAACAGCTATCTAGACAGGATCAGTGTTGTTACTTCAAGAGTTATACAATGGAATAGGGGGGAGTTATAGGTAATCCCTTCTTCTGAACTAGCTTGAAATAAAAATTAAATGGGCCTTGAGCATTTGTGAATTGCAGTGTTTCATTGGGGCCATGGAACACTAAGTGAGGCTCAGAAACCGGGTGTTAATTCAGGCCTAATCATTTAATTCCACTCTGTTATGTGCTGTATTTATTGCCCTCCTGGATCTGTTTTCTATGGCCTGATAAAGAGACAGTGATTCTCCAAAGCTCAGTCAGGGACCATTTTATTTATATCGTTAGTTGGTCCAATAAAAGCACTGGCTTCAGATTCCCGCTGTTGTTATTTTCTGTCTTGTAGCCCTGTCATTAACTAACTATGAAAATGCTGATGGGGTTTTCATCTCCTAGGCTGGAGTCTCTTTAGTTAAATGGGGACTTGTAAGAAGAGGGGAAGGTCAGGACTAGATGGACTGTAGGAAAGTTAAGTTTGCTGTAACCAGATGCAAAGTGACTGGGAGGCAACTCGGGTTTTAGGAGCAAATACGAACCGTTCATTACTACGTGTGTTAGTGTGCTGAAAACTTGATTGACACCTTCAGAGCAAACTTAGGGCTTTTAAGATGTGATTCTGTTCTTTCTGCAACTCTCCACAAAGTGAAAACTGTTCTAATTTTGCCCAGAAGGTAATATAATATAGCTCTAAGATTGTTTATGTATGTTAAGCAAAGAAGTGATGAAAAACAACAACAAACGTCGATAGGATCACACTTCAGATCCTCTTTTTTTGAAAATAGTTTTTACTGTATACTTTTATTGTTTAGCCAACAATCTCTAAAGTGTTACAGAGGGTTCCAGAATAAGAAAATGATGGTGGGAAACAGATTTATAGAGGTCACTTGAATTAATAATATGGCAATCAGAAGATAACACAGGTGCATTAACATAACATACTGTGTAATTACTAGTGTTTCCAATGGAGTTAATGGGTAGTTATCCATGTAATAATAGACATTATTTCATAGCAGATATGCAATTAGCTCATCTCATTGGTGTGTAGAACACAAATGAAGCAAATCATCATTATTGTTTCAACACTAAAAGGTGAGGACATTTTGAGGACTGATGGGCCTCTTTATCAGACATACTATTCATATTTTTAAGACTGTCTAAAGCACATATTCAGCAAGTAGAAGTGAGAAACATTCAGCAACTAAATGTGAGAAATGTTAATAGTCAGTAGCCTCCATACCTATGCTGGTATTTAAATGTTTGGAGCAATTAACATGGTAGAAAGTTGTACTGGGGGATGTGGTTGAAATTGCTTGAGCAGATTTGCATGGAACTATACATCAATAACCAAAGTTATCACATTCTCATTGAAAGATAAGAAATGAATATTCATTTATTTTACCAACAAAGATCTGTTGACCTCTTTCTATAGGAGATAAACAGCTAACAATTAAGGTCTTGCCTCCACTCTAACTCTCCTAAGTACAGTGAGGTGTATCTGAATTGCAGCGGCTGGAGGGACTGTGCTATATATGAGGACATCACTTAGTACTTTAGCATTTATGGGTCAGGGCAGGTGCAGTGGCTTACTCCTGTAATCCCAGCACTTTGGGAGGCAAGACGGACGGGCAGGTCACTTGAGGTCAGGAGTTCAATGGCAAAACCCGTCTCTACTAAAAATACAAAAAAAAAAAAAAAAAAGCTGGGCGAGGTGGCGCTTGCCTGTAATCCTAGCTACTCGTTGGGGCTGAGGTAGGAGAATCGCTTGAACCCTGGAGGCGGAGGTTGCAGTGAGTTGAGTTTGCGTCAGTGCACTCCAGCCTGGAAAACAGAGCGAGAATTAGTCTCAGAAAAAAAAAAAAAAAAAAAAAAAGAATTTGAGTCACTTTGTTATGCAGTATTACATTTGATCTTCAAAAGAACCTTGTGAAGTAGGAAGGCCGGGTATCTTCATTTTACAGATGTGGAACTTGAGTCTCAAAGAGCACACGTGTCTGGTTCAAGGTCACTTATCAAGAAAACAGTAGAGTCAGGTCTTCTCATCCCTAATCCAGAGCAAGTCCACTAAATAAAGATTGAGAGAAGCTATATTTTAAAATGACAAATAGCTCCACCTCCTGTCCCCGTGAGTTCTAGGCTTTTATGATTCTAGAGTCAGTGTCAAATCTTGAGTTTTAGAGAGGAAAGAGCTAGAATTAAAAAACTAAAAATAAAAAATAAAGATTTCAAAGATGTGGGGAGTATATGGGAGGGGGCTGGAGAGATAGTAAAGGCATTGGAGGCCAAATAACTAAGGGAGGGGAGGAAAGGGTGGTGGCCGGACGTGTAGCACTATGGGGATCAGAGACAGTGCCAGGCACAGTGGGCTTGCATAGAAAGCTGTGGGAAATATGTATTGAATAGTAAACAGCACCCAGATAGAGGAGGCTCTGACACAGAATTTACTTGGGAGGAAGTGAAGAGCCACTGACAGTTTGGGACAGGAGAATGATGTCACAAAAATGACTTTTTGCGAGGATTAGTTTAGCGGTGTGCAAGAAAAAGTAGCTATTATTGGCAAAGACACAAGTTATGATCCCATAGCAATTGTCCAAGCATGAGAGAGAAGCTAAGACTACAAAAGAGAGCATACAGCCACAAGGATTTAATAATTCTCTGGGGAATTAGAAAAACTATTTTTAAATGTTATAAAGTATTCAAATAAATCAGTCCCAGCTGCTCGCCCTTCTTGAGAAATAGCTCCAAATTAAACTTGGCTTTTAGCAGACATGAAAAGGAAAATTAGGCAATCATCTAAAATCCAGGGCACGCCCTATATACTTCATAGGGCTCAATTTGTTTTTCTTATAATGTTGATGAAAATATTATCTGTCAAGCAAGAGAAACATTTCTCTAGGTTGCTAGCTTTTCAGATATCAATATTCTTATTAAAATACAATTTATAAGGTTGCTTTAATTCTTCTCTATTTTAAATGTATACATGAAATCAAATGAATGCTAA
Organism: Colobus angolensis palliatus; assembly: GCF_000951035.1. NCBI lineage: Eukaryota > Metazoa > Chordata > Mammalia > Primates > Cercopithecidae > Colobus > Colobus angolensis. Next base: position 3,566,299 of record NW_012115422.1, read on the forward strand.
ATTTGGAGGTCAATAGAGGATTATTTTTTTCCTTTGTGAGCTAAGGAACAGAATAGGATAATAGTAGGAATAAAGGAAAACATGTAGTGTTTTGAACTGATTTTTCTAAAGTCTAGAGTCTTTACTATGGAGAATTCCACAAAACTTTGATACTTGCCAAGGGTCACAATATAAATTAATCTAACATCATGGCTTTAAGCTAAGCAAGATCTATTATTCCTAAATAGCCTCAGGCTAAATTCTGGACTAAGGTAAATTAGTTTTTAGACCTAGGCAATTCTGCAGTATAAATTGTCACACTGGCTGGGCAAACTTGATGAGCAAGTTACTTAACATCTCTGGGCCTCAGTTTTCTCATCTGGGAAGTGGGGATAATAGTAGTACTGCCTGCCCTCACAGATGAATTCTGCAAATACTAGTCGCCATTGTTCATTCTCAATCCTCTCTGCGTACCCCTGCATTTTGTACATAGTGATCCTGGCCATCAGGATGTCCTCTCAGCAACACTTCATTTTCCCATCAGTTGTGCTGCCTGCCCTGAGTTCCAGTTCACCCTACTCAGTGCCCTAATTTTGACTAAGTTGAGAACCTGCTGCATGCCAAGATGTCAATGAATGTTTACATATCTCCTTGTCAACTTTTCCAGATATCTTGTTTGCATTTTAAAAGGGTTTAAACGCCTTAAGCCAAACAGTGAAAATGGTATTAATTATAGGTTCCTCAATTGGTTAGTGAGGAAGATCATGGCAGGGAGAGAGGGAAAAAGGGCCTAAATCCCCCCTACATTTTAAGGTAGCTCTGGGGAGAATCTGAGCTTCTGGTGGTCCCTGAGTGACTCCATAATCAACATCTAATATTATTGCTGCTCCAGCCATAAGCCTGGCTCCTAGATCCGAGGGACATCAAAGTTGGTCCTATCATCAGGAACATTTTTCTGGTTAATAGAATATGCCACCATCCCTTTCACATACAGCGAACACAAAGACACATCTTCTAGCAAAGGGCTGCGTTTTGGTGTCTAATGTTCCAGCTACAGTAAAAGCCCACTGGCCTTCCTCCCGTGTTTATAAACACAAGCGTTTAATCCACTGCTATGCCTCCAGTTGCTGAAGAGAGCTGCCCGGCATCCCTGCATAACGGGCTCTTTTTCTCTCAAACCAATTGTGGCACTCGCTTCCTTCGGCCCTGGTGCCTACCTACAGCTGTGCTTACTGAAGTGAGACTGTAATTTGCTACAGCATGCCAGAGTATTAATAGACAATTATTTATTGCAAATCTGAACCATTTATACTGTTTACTGGCTGAGACAATGTAAAATTTTGATCCAAATGTTAATGTGTCCATGACATTGCATAATTCTGTTCCATGCCATGGTTTTTCTCTTCTAAATGAATCGAATTTGCAGTACAAGGAAATGGCGTTTTTAATGGATGAGTGATTTACAGCCTCAAACTTATAAGGCTATTATTTGTGTAACTGAGGGAGAATTGACTAATTGCAATAACACAGCAAATTAGACAAATTTAGTATTGTACTGGGAACAAATTCATAGGGAGAAAATGAAAATAACTTGCAAAGTTCTTAAAGGGTAAATGAATAAATCTCACTTTAGCTTTACAGTGCAATTGTATTTTGGGGGGAGATCAGGTAACTTTGAGGCCAAACAGACTTATAAATATTCAATTGAGTAGAACATAGATAAAAATTACCTCTTCATAAAGAACCATATGTGTAGGAGAGAGCACTTCCAATTCTCCAAATGTTTACTGAAATTGCCTACACAAATGTTTGCAGCAGTTGGGTGAAAACAAAGAGCTTTACAGTTATATGGTTTTCATGAAAAAGACACCAATTTTAGCATATTTACCTTCTATTTGTTGAGCATGCAACACAATGCCAAGGAAGAGTGATTTCCTAATGGAGATCTTCATGATTTTTCAAAATAAAAAATGTATATCAGCAAAAGTAATACTTCTATCTTTCTGAGGTATTCCTCTTAGGCTGTTTATATCGATTCCTGTTATTTTTTACCTCTACTCACAGAGAAATTGTTAAGATAAAAAGTGCCTCAACACAGCTCTAATTAAATCTGAGAGCTACACTAGATGTCTAAACACAAGGACATTCAAAATTAAGACTCCTTTAATGTTTTAGTCTATGGAGTTCCCACAAATTAATAATGAGAGAAAACTAACTTGGGGTTACTCCAAAAATGTCTCACAAATATTTGTGTGTCAGTCCAAATTTCAGTTAACCCTTGAACAGTGTGAGGGCTAGGGGTGCTGACCCCCATGCAGTAAAAAATTCTAACGTGGCCGGGCACAGTGTCTCACGTCTATAATCCCAGCACTTTGGGAGGCCGAGGTGGGGGGATTACTTGAGGTCAGGAGTTCAAGACCAGCCTGGCCAACATAGTGAAACCCCATCTGTACTAAAAATACAAAAATTAGCTGAACGTGGTGGCACACACCTGTAATCCCAGCTACTTGGGAGGCTGAGGCAGGAGAATCGCTTGAACCCAGGAGGTAGAGATTGTAGTAAAGCAGAGATTGTGCCACTGCACTCCAGCCTGGGCAACAGAGCGAGACTCCATCTCAAAATAAAAAAGTTCTCATGTAACTCGATTCCCCAAAACTTCACTGCTGATAGTCTACTGTTGACTGGGAGCCTTGTGAAATACATACATACATATTTTGTATATTACATGCATTATACACTGTATTTGTGCAATAAAGTTAGAAAAAAGAAAATGTTATTAAGAAAATCATAAGGAAGAGAAAATACATTTACCATAAGTGGGAGCAGATCATCATAAAGGTCTTCATCCTTGTCATCTTCACATGGAGCGGGCTGAGGAAGAGGAGGAAGAGAAATGGTTGGTTTTGCTGTCTCAAGGGTGGCACAGGTGGAAGAGATAGAGGAGGCAGGAGAGGCAGGCACACTCCATGTAACTTTTATTGAAAAATTCCAAATATAAGTGGACTCTCACAGTTCAAACCTATGTTGGTCAAGGGTCAGCTGTGTATACAAAATGGCCTTCTCTTCTCTAATGGCAAGACCCTCCCTCCCACTGGTGTTAGTGATTGCTTCCTTGGTTTTCTTTCCTGCTCCCTGTGACCAATAGCATCCTCTTCAAGTCTGTTCTCCACAATTCAGCTAATGATCTTCTTTCTCAAATATATGCCTTGTCTTGCCTCTTCCCTGCAAAAACCCTCCCCAGAAAGATCAGGATAGAGAAATACTTTATCATGGTGTACACAGTCCTTCTGTACTTCACAGTGGATACCTTGCCACCATCTCTCTTGCTGGTTCTCCCCTTTTCTTGTCCCCCAGCAAGCTCCAGGTGACTTGTAATCCTTGGAAACAGGCTTTGTGCTTATCTCTAATTTCAGGGCCTTTGTGCATTCCTGATCCTTCTCGCTTTGTGATGCTTTCCCCACTCTCTCTGCTTGGCTCTTACTGATGCTTCAAGAATGATTTTGGATGACATCTTCCCCGGGAAGCCTTGGCTGAGCCCACCAGTCAGTCAGCTTCCCCTTGGCTTCCCCTACTTCCCATCACTGTAGTGCCACACCCAGTTTAGAACACTGGGTCTTTAACCACTTTCTCCACTGAGCTAGAAGCTCCTGGAAGGCATGACTTGTCTTCTTTACTGGGCTTAACCACAGGGTAAACACCCAGCAAATATATGAGGAATAAGTGAAATGTATCTTGAATACCTACTTTGTTCCAGGCACTGAACAACGTCCTGGGGGAATACGGAAATGGTTTGTGTGCGGTCCCTTCTCTCAAATAGAATAGCTTATAATTCAGTAAAGTTATGTAAGAAATCCAGAAATAACAGCAGAATATGATAAGAGCCGCAAGAAAGAGGAGTTGCCACAGGGTTTTAGAAAATTGAGATTCATTCTTTAAAAACCACTATCTTCTCTTTGTTTCTCTCTGTCTCACTCACTTAATCACTTTGAAATCAAGCAGACCTGGAATTAAATCTGCATTCAACCACTTATTAACTATGTGACCTCGGACACTTTTTGTAAGCTTCAATTTCCTCATCCGTAAAATGGAGATAATATTTACCTTAGAGGGTGCAGTAAAGATTAAGTGAGATTGTGCAAAGGGCCAAGAGCATAGAAGACTCAGCAAATGGCATTGAGAATATTAGTTCAAGGCAATGTGCCACTTGTTCTCTCAGAGCTGCTCCACTGTACTTCAAGTTTTATTACTCAGCATCTCATATTTCAACTATTAAAAAGATATCTTTAGAGTAGGAATCTTATCTACACATGGCAAATAGCTTGTTTTCAAAATAGGACACAATATGCTACTCAGTTTTTTCCAATATTGATTATAAGTTAATATTTGGAAGGGTTTCCTTGTTACTGATAAACTTGAATTTGGGGCTTTGTGAAATTTTAAGGATGCAAGGATAGAAACCATAGCTTACACTCCACAGGCTGTCAAAGACTTTTTGCTGAATTTAAATTGCCAAACTTAAAACATCTGATTTATTTATGCAGTACATATTTATTGGGTTCTTGGATAGACCCTCTTGCTGTATCCATCTTTCCTTCCACAGACCTCCATCTCCAATGGAAAAGTATCAGGGGAAATGGGAAGCAGCAACCAACTGCAGCAAGGTACACAAGTAGTGAAATGAAGCAATGACTGGTTGAAATTGAATCAGATTTTAGTGTCAATTACAGTGCCTATGTCAGAGTAAGGACCAAACACCATTTCTATAACTTACATGATAAATTAAGCCAAGACAATTATCTACTACATTAATACTGGATTCAGGGTTATATACTGGTCAAGAATTTGGATTGCAAAATTAGACCTGTATAATTGTGATTTTTTACAAATTGCTTAGTCTTTTTAGACTCCAAAGCCTTCAACCATTTCATGGGGATTGTAAAACCAACCTTGTGAGGTTGCTTTGTAAGTCAGTTGAGATAATGCATGTAAAACGCTTAACACATAGATAACTCATTGCATGGATATTTTTAGTATCATTTTGAAGATGTCATGGACATGGTGGCAATTTAAAAACATTAAGTTAAGGGCAGCTGTTTGAGAGACAAGATGATTGTATTATTGTTACTTAGCTGAATGCTTAGTCCATACTCATTGGACGGTGTGATCTTGTATTTCTGCAGGTTGCCCAAGAATGGGGCGGGTGTGAAACATGCATTCAAGAAACAGGATCAATAGATCTGAATGTCTTAACTAAATCAATGCAAATAGAAAGTTTGAATTACTCCTAAAATAACCAGCTACCACCTTCTGTACATGCAAAATTGGAACATGGAAACATTAATTAAAAAGGAAACATTTTTGGGCTCTATCATGAGAAGCTAGTTGTTTGGCTCAGTCCTCTGCCTTTAGGAAAAGCCTCTAGTTAGTTTTCAAGAATTTTATTCTAATCTGCAATCATAGAAACACGCTGACAATGTTGAAAGAAAATAGACATCAGACAAATTTCAACTCAAGTTTCCATTTTGGAACAAAGCTTGCAGCACATTATATTACTTACGTAACTTAATTACATTACTTACACATCTCTGGAACACAATAATCTTGTATTAAATATTTTGTGTTAAAGGGATTACATTTGTTAATTTTATTCATTGAAAATATGCAGGTTCTATAACCCTGTTTAGATGCTTCTTCACTTTTCAATACTCAGAGTCTCTCAAATTAGAAGTAGCTTGGGCCACTCTCTTGACCACTGTGGTGTTATAGCCTTTCCAATGTATTCATCTGGTTCAGGCCTGATTTTGAGCAACAGGGGGAAAATATCCCTTATTCATATTAAATGTATTTATTTTGCTTTCACATCTCATTCAAGAAGAGAAGCCAGAAACAGGAATATGTTGTTTAAGAGCCAGTTTTAAATTGTGTCCAATGGAAGAATTCCGTGGGAGTTGTGTAGGGCTGTGTCACTGATGTACATCAAGAGGAATTCAGATTTTATATTATTTGTTCTACACCAGAACATTTTACTTATTATTCATAATACATGTTGAAAGCAGACACCAAAATGGCTCATTTGGAGCCTTTTCTTCTCGCCTGCTAATGCACATTAACGCCAGTACACATTCTGTATTACAGATCCATAAAATGCATTTGCATAATATTGAAATTATAATCCCAAATGTGTACTAAAAACCTTTATGAAAAATTGTTACTGCTCAGCTACTATACAGTGGCTAATTTTTAATCTTCAGCCTCTCAGCTGCGAGTAAAGATGGGGTATTCTTTAAATAAAAATCTCAGGAGTCAGATCCTGGAACCTTAACTCTCCCCTCTTTTAAGTAGGCTGTTTTTAGGGGGAGAAATAGACTCTCCACAGTGCTAAACAGCTGCCTCCATGGTGATTCTGGTATTTTGTGGACTGATGTCTTGAATTTTTAGATCAGGTGAGAGTATCTTTAACCTGCCTTGCATCACCAGTGGGATGAGCGAAAAAGCCCTCTGGAGCAGAATCAAAGTGGCTGAGGTGGCAAATATTTTAGCAGAGAATACCACTGGCCACTGCTTCTTGAATGCCACCTATGTCCTCAGTGCTGTGGTGGACCTTGGAATAAATTATAACAGTGAACCCTCACAATAATTCCGTGAGCTAGCTAGCTGTCCTTGATGGTGAGACATTGGGACTGCGTCTCAGAGAAGCTAAGCACTTGCTGCATCTCTCATTTCTCCAATATAGACCCTATCTGTTGCATATTCTAACTGCTGTATCCAAGAAGTGTGTTTAATTTATATGTTTGAGTCGTCAAATGATTCCACAACTCTAGTTTCAAATACTTCCCAGGAAGTTCTAGATGAGACTTTCCAAAATTAACATCACAGAGTTATATTTCTACCAGGCCTTTTTGACATATAGTTTAATAAGAGGAACCCTGATAAACAGGCTGAATTCTCACCTTGTGCATAGTGGGGTCCAGTTAGAGAGTGGGCCTGCATTTCCTCTGTGGAACTGGTCATCTCTTGGTCATGGGACCTTTTTGCCTTTTTCCACGTCCCTAGGCAGAAATTTACCCTCTGTGTAATGTCAGGCAGTTCTACTCACCAAATTGTGACGTAAGGAAATGTTCCCTGGTGCCCTCCTACCAGACTCTACCTCCTTCTTCCTCTTCTCCATCTTCTGAAATGTATAGTTGCAGGAGGGGAACAAGAAAACATAGGTCAAACAGGCATGTCCCCGTGTCCCCCACTCCACTCCCACCCTGTACCCTGCCATGGCCATCTGATCCTAGTGGCTTTTATTTTATTTTATTTTAAGAATCAAGGAGGGAACCAGAGATAAGACAGAATGAATTCCCTACTTTATTTGGGGGTTTCAGTTTGGAAAAGAGTCCCCGTATTTTCTCTTAGTCATTTATTTAATATTCATTTATTTGATGTTAATAGATATTATACATAGTACCAATGCCAAAGGTATAATAGTTCTAAAATTATTTTTTTATGCTGTGGAAAGTATGTCTCTCTTCTCCTTTTTGAAAACACACAAACAATAGCATAGTATATGTGATATTTTGCACCTAATTTTAAAAATGTGTATCTTAGAAATCCTTTTTTACAAGGCCATGTAGAGCTACCTCTTTCTTTAACACAGATATGCTATAACTTATTTAATCAGTCTTCTTTTGGTGGATATCAAGGTTGTTTCCAATTATTTGCTATTAAAAACATTGCTGCAATAAATCATGAATCCATAGGTCATTTTGAAATGTATGAATAGATCTAAGAGATACAGTCCTGGAAATGTAATTGTAGGGTTACAGGACAAGCACACTTTTTTTTTATTATTATACTTTAAGTTCTAGGGTACATGTGCACAATGTGCAGGTTTGTTACATATGTATACATGTGCCATGTTGGTTAATTTTGGTAGATTTTGAGAAATTGTCCACCCTAGAGATCGTACCAATTTAAACTCCCTCTCTCCTCAACCCATTAGCAGCAGTGCACAAGAGTCCCTTAGTTTAACCCTTTAGATCAAGAGGTTCTGGTAGGATATGGCTGAGATTTGAGAGAAGATGGACTTACGGGAAGGTCAGACAGAAGCCTGGCTTTGTAGACTGAATATCTCACCTCTTCTCAGGCAAGCTACGAAAGAAAAGGACTAGGAAACTCTTAAGAAGACCATTCTATTCATTTCAAAGACTCCGAAATAAACCCAAACATATGGGTCTCCTGTCCGCTGCTAAAAATCTCCAGGAGGTAAATTCCACAGCCTTCTTGGGTAAACTATTTGGCTTCTCACAACTCTTGAAAGTCAGGACATTTTTCCTGATGTCTCGTATAAATCTTTCCTGCCTATATCCACTTGTGAAAAACATGTACTAACATTTCCCTGAAGCAATGCAAGTTCAACTGGCTAGATAACATTATGCTCTAATTTCATGGCTAAAGTCTATATCCTCCTTTTTTGCTTTAATAGCGGGCATCTCTTAAGTCATTTTTAGAAACATTTAATACCCACACAAGGGAACATGAGCCCTTTTATTGTGTCCCATCTTTGTTTTAGCTATGGACTTTACAAAGACTGTGTGTGTGTACTTTAAAATTCTGCAGTGCCCTCTTGTTTTCTTTTTCTCATATATTATAATCATAGAATTGTGATACCTTCTCATTAAATGCTGATTAACATACAGCTTTCTTAACAACACATTCAATATCACTTCTGCTGAAGGCAACAATGTCTGTAACTGAGAGGCTTGTAGGTCATTTCTGAGTATATCTTTCTCCTGCTGTCTAGATACAATAACTATTTTAGGAACATTTGACATCCAAAAAATCCCAGCATTGTGCAAATTAAAACATCTGCTTATACTTTGACACTCTCATTCTTCAAAGGTTAGTTGGATTTGCGGTTGCTTTGTTCAACAAGACTGCTCTTAGAGCTCAAGGATGCACATTTAATTATTGGGAAGATCTGTTTGACAGAGTTGTGGGAGAAAAAAATCACCCATCATATTCAGACCAGCATTAACATTTTTATAGAACAAGATTGCCTGAGAGTCAAGGAAGAGGGGAAAACTCCAGGAAAATAAATATGAATCTATTTGGTCACTGGTCTTCCACTGATTTACAAGACTCCAACCAACGACTCTTTGCTCTGTTCCCCAGAACTCATCAGCTTGCTGTTAAACTGGCATTTCTGATTTCTGCCGAGGTTAAAGACAGCAAAGTAAACTCTGCTTCCAACAATAAATAACAGAGGGAGTTTTTCTTTTCATTCAAAAAGGCTTTAGATCACAGCAGACAGCTACAACCAGGTGCATTTAGCTACATTTGTCATTGCCACAAATGCAAAACATGTAAAGACTCTGTGGCAAACAGGTCAAGATCCAGCTTTTTTCTACCCTAAATATTTTTTTCATCTGTAATTGTTACCACTGCCGTAACAAAGGCCGAGGTGCCAGTAGTAAAGCCAGTATCTCCTGATTGGTTTATTTATGCAAGTCATTGACGCCAGGTAGCAGACTGAACACTGGAAGGCTTTCTGTGTCTCAGCCCAAAGACTAGTAATCTTCTCCCTGGGCAATGCCGAGATAACACATGTCAAGAGGCAGCAGTGACTCGCAAGCCAACTCATCACTCACCTCGTCCCATCACCAGCTTGGACCCCTTTCACTGCAGTCTTTTCACTGCCATTCCGAGGGGGCCTACAGACCTTAGCTGTTGCACAGGGAAGAAAAGGATAGGAGAAGGGGGAATGCATAACACATGCAGCAAGAGGGATTTGGTGAGGCAGGAACCAGCAGGTGAACAATGACTCATTTGGAAACATGCAGCTGGGTGTGTGTTATTTGCATATCAGAGACCCTTTGTTAAAGTGACTTGCCCAGCTGTGTGGGCACATTGGTTGGGGTGGGGCGGGGGCACTGGTCAGAAGCAGCAGATGAATTCTCAGAGAAAACAGAGTGACTTCCTGTCTAATTGGTGCACAGGTTGAGGATGGCGTGCTCATAGGGGACCTGCTGCAGAAAAGCTGTGTGCTTCTGAGATTTCTTTTCCTTCTGCCAAGTATATTATTTCCAAACTCGCCTTTTCAAGATCTTGCAAATTCCCTTGAAAAAATGATTTAACAATTTAAGCAAAACAGCAGCAAAACAAAAGCCATGTTGATGAGGGACAGAGGTAAGGTTGGGTTTGAAATGAGTGACGAACCTCGTAATGAGGTGTGCAGCTTTGTATATTAAGTGATTTCTCTGCGGTACTTTTCCAGATGTGATGGAATACATTTATTTTTGTGCTCATCTGAACTGAAATAATACAAATGAGATACTAAAAAGATATCATTACATGCAGAAGTAGGCGAAGAATTTAGAATCCCAATTCTATAAGTTAACAGCTGTGCGTAAAGCAATTCAGAAATGCTTCGAGTCTGCAGGTTGCCTGGGAATCGCTGTCTAGCTCGTATGGACTGGTGACAATCTGCGTGTGAATCCTGCATGTTGATAGTTCAAGGCTACTTTATTTCAGGCAGAAATAACTAGCTGGTAGTAAGAAGTCTGTCTCCACCGAAAGCCTGCAGTACAGCTGAATACAGCCACTGCAGTAGTGCCATAAAACGGGATGAGTTTAAAACTACCAGATGGTACCCTGTACAGTGCCTGAAATAAAATGGAGAATTAGGGTGCCCCAAGGTGTGCACAGGAAAGGCAATTACATGAAATAAATGTGCCTCGGGCCTACAGGATGCTCAAGTATGCTACACAGGAGACATATAGTACATCTGGTGAACAGATTTTATCACACACTGGAAAGCCATAAAGCACACCGCTGAATATCGGAACCCCGTCTTACAATGACATTTTACCTGTGTTGCTATTCAGTGCTGTTGATTTTAAAAGGTGCTGTAATCTCCATGATGTGTTTTAAAAGCCTCCTTAACAATGTTTTCTACTGTGTCCCATTTTGGGGGGTACAGATTGATTCAATGCAATGAAAGTCTGTGGACAAATAGCCACTCTGGTCACACGAGATCTTGTTTTTACTTCATTTATCTCATTGCTGATGTTATTTGAGCAATAGGATTATATTTGTCATTTGGGAAAATGCCAACATATTTTTAATGCTATTTCCCACATCTCCGTTGTATTGTCTGTCGCTTCACTAGAGTTTCCCTCTCCACCCACTCCTACTTTGTCTTAACGTTCAAAGAAAAAGTGATTTTTTTAGTGGTGGGGGTTTGTGAAGAGGATTTGTTGGCATGGAGCCATTTCTTGCTTCTTCCTCCACAGACGCAAATCTGCTCTCTGTTTGAAAATGATGTGCTTCTCTTCCGTTGTAAAAATGGCTGAGGAACACATAACATTCATTATTGTTTTAAGAGTTGCTGTAATAAAATCCTCTCAGTACTTAAAGATAGTTTTAGTGTCCCTCCTAGGATTCATTCCAGCTTTGATAATTGGGTAATTGCATCCCCTCCCCCACCAATAAATATTTTCACCCAATTAAGTTTAAAACTATAATAAATTTTAAAGAATTATAGTCTAAAAATTCATACCCTAGAACCAGTATTAAGTATGAATATTTATCTTAAGCCATCAAGCAGTGCAGCCTGTTTAGATGTTCCCATACCTTCTGTGCAGTGCCCTAGCTCCCAAGAGCTGCTGCTGGTGGTGCAGCTTCCCCGAGTGCCAGGAAGATGTGTGCCCTTTACTGCCTGTATGGTTTTCGGACAAAACAATCCTTTACTTTCACGTTCCTGTCCTTCTTTGTTTCCATGCAGCATTATTAATTTGTTCACTCATTCATTCATTCCTGTCTTCAGTAAATTCTAACTGAGTGACTGGGCCCATGCTTATGGTTGAAGCTGGGTGTGGAGAGATGCACAGAGGGACCAAGTGGCTGCCCTGACACAGCCCACAGCTTATTAATACCTTCACTCCCTCCTATTCACTCTACAAACCAATGCATCCAGATACATCTTCCAGGCCTTTATTACAGGTTCACCCTATGTTGCACAAGAGCATATACTCTCAATACTAAAGGGCAACTAAATGACACGTGACACTACCACCATTGCTCAGATGTGTAATAAATGCAGAGTAGCACCCGGAAGACAGTCCAGGAGTTCACATTTCAAACTCCAGCCCAACAGAGTCTCCAAACCTCCCGTTCCCTCATGTTGAAAATAGAAATTCAATCACAGCCCCCAAAGCTGGTAGCTTTTGGCAACAGTAACACCTGGAGCTCTGGAGCCAGGAGCAAGGACAAAAGGGCACCACTGGCAAAGCCGAAGCTGAGGTCTGGGAGAAGGGAAAAGTGCAGCTGCGGCAAGAGTGAAAGAGGAATTGATGACTAGGAGAAGAAAGAGAGCCAAAAAGAACAAATCAGTAGGCCCAGCTGGTGGATGAGGAGAGGGTGGACCCTGGACTCTGGAGCTCTGTTGGGCACCGACCTGGTCTCCCCACCACCATGGTTTTCCTCAGTCCTGCTGCCTTCCTTCATCCACTTTGTCCCCTTCTCCTAAGCCAGCCCATCCTATCCTGCTGTCCACAAACGCCCGGGTTTGTTCTTCTTTGATCACCCCCTCCACCTCCACCATCAAGGCTTAACCATCTCTGCCCCATTTCCACCCATCACCTTGCAGGAAAAGAGCATGTCAGCATTGCATGCCCAGGTGGTCATATTTCAGAGGACACATTGTGAAAACACAATGACATAGACACACTAAAACAGTGATGCCGAATCTCTAGGTAATGTGGTTTTGGGTGCTGAGCTCTATTAATAATGAATATGTCAATGATAATATTCAGTTGGTGAAAAAAAATGAGAAAAAACCCTTTAGCTTCTAAAACTCGATGTATATGTCAAGAATTTCTGAAGACGTCAACAGGGAAGTTGTTTTTAAAATTCAGGATCATAATACCCGAAAAAAATCAGAATCTAGTAACTTTTCTTCTTCAAAACATTTCTGATGCGATTCTAGGTGGGGGCGTTTGCAATGGTGGCAATTGGGGTTCACCAAGAAGAAACGTCCAAAAAATTGAAGTTCAAAGCTAAGCTGGAGCTAAAACCAGTCTGGTATTTGGCTGTTTATATCACACACAGTACTGGTCAAGAGGATGGCAATCATAACTTTGTTTTATTTACTCTGAAATATTTCAGACAACTTCAATTAGTTACAAAGATTTCACTTGAAGAAATAAAAGTAATACATGTCAGAGAATGGTCTAAGTGAAGGGCAGGAAAAGATGACAGGGAAGAATTTGTGAGAAAAGTCTTTGTGTCTGTATTTGCTCTTTACTATATTCAGATTTTTCATCAGTTCTTCATCAGCACTATAAGCAGAAGTTGCAGGCAAGGGCAGGAGAATGGCATTGGTAGTTCTATGGAAGCTATGCGGGAAAAGCATGTGGGGGAAGGAGTTCTTGGTATGAACTGTACAAGCTTGTTTCAATGCTGTTTCTCCAAGGGCAGGTTGGGCTACAGGTGGCTGCTTTCTGGCGGATGCCAGTTGGCATGTCACCTGAGGGTGGAGTTTTCAGAAGGAAGGGATCGGACCAGAATTAGCCAAGTTTCCAAGGAGCCTCCCCTAGCTGGATGCAGTCTGAGCAGGTGTGGAGAAAAGTCGTTTCCATGGCAGCTGTCACTAGGCGCTCTGCCAGGGAGGCTGACTGGTACTTAGTGGACTGTATGCAAGATGTCAACATCTTCAAAGTATCCTGCTGTATGAACAATCCGTGAGCAGCACCCAGCTTCCAGCAAGCAAGGCTTTCGAGCATGATGGGGAAGAAGAGAGTGAATGCACCGAACTCCTGCGGCTGTTGTTTCTCAGCTGTGCAGACTCGGGCAGGTTAAGCCTCAGTTCTCCACTCTATAAAGTGGGCATGAAAATAGTAGTGCTTTCCTTATAAAACTATCATGAAGAATCAATGAGAAAATCCACATAAAAGTACATGGCCTGGCTTATAGTAAGGACTCAATCATTTTTAGCTATTGTTACAAATAATAGCTCTGTAGGCAAGGATGAATGAACTAGAGCTGTAGAGAGGAGCACAGGGAAATGAGAAATGAGATTCTCTTTGGAGCATGATAGAAAAGCATCAGAAAGCATATAAAAGAAAAAACAGGGGAAGGCACAATGTGGGTAGAGGACATACAGGTGGTGAGAAATGAAATTAGATTGGACCCACTCTTCACCTAATGTCGCAAGATTTTCCATCATTAAGGATCCTCAGCCAAGGGATGGGAATCTTTTGGGATAAGCAGAGGTAAGTGGTGGGTGTGGGAGAGCAAATCAGAGACCATTCTAGAAGTTGGCCTGGTGGCAATAAGTGATGAGAATTGCATGGGTGCTTACCCAGTAGCTGTTGGGTGCCGTAAAAGGTGGGTTATAGCTATTATGCTACATGTGGGTATAAAGACAGGGGAAGTGGGGAAAGGGGCCCTGTGGGTAAATGTTGGCTATTAGTATGGAAACCAAAGTCAGGACAATCTGGGTTTTGACGCCAGAGATTTTGCCAAAGCCAATTGAAGGTCTTTAGACACCAGAGGTTCTACAGGGTCTCAACATGTCATGGTACAAACAGGAAGGTTTTGTGCTTGTAGAAAAGTGGTGACATTGAGGAGCAAAGAGAAACCTTTTCATAAGGACTTAAACAACATCACATGCTGGTATTCATTTTTTTAAAGGTGACAGAGTAAAATACATTTTAATATCCAGGGAAAATAAGAATGTAATAAAATATGAAACTTGAATTGACCTAGAGATAATTTCAGAATGTTCTGAAGATAAAAATGATTGAAAAAATAGCTGATGTGTCAGAATGCACCAGCAGTGTAATATAGGATGAACCAGAAACCAGGCTGTAGCAATATTTCCATGCCAATACCATTAACTAAACAAATCTGAGATTTGTGAGGCTTAGAGATCAGCAAAGACCTTGCTATACCTAACAACTCAGTGCTGGATAAGGGAATAAGAAATTGAATTTTCTAGGGTACAGATAGATGAGAAATTGGAAGAAAGAAGCTAGTAGTACATGAGAACAATCTCCATACATACAAACTCCATAGATGCATAGAATATTTTCATAATAACATTTTGCAAGAGACCTCTAGTTTCTCACTCCCCTTTCTCACCTTACTCTCTTGAATTCTGAGTTCTATCTCTTTGACTCCATTAACTCTCTTCTCTCAAAAATCAATTGCCAAATCCATTTACCTGTGTACGCATACACCTTTATTCCAAGCATATTTACTAAATATCAGCTACATATAGGGCTCTATGTAAAGCATGGGGTGATTTGATACCTGCTCTTGGAGGGTTTACATGTGGGGAAAAGGCAGATGTACTCCAATAAATAAATATAGCACAAGGCAGGAGATCAATATTATGAAAATGGTGCTTAGAGGATATGACATGAGGCAAGAGCTCTGAATTCCCACTGGGTGGGCTGAAGGGGCTTCTTGGGAGCTTAGAGCTTCAACAGTGAGGGCAGGGATTTAAGAGGATGTTCTAAGCAGAGGGGAATAGGAATGAGCTGAGATGCTTTCAGGAAACAACAGGAAGTCTGGTGGTGGGGAGGACAGGATAGTGGAAGAAACACTTTCCAATTGAGGAGGACCAGGCTTGACATACAATCAGTTGTACAGATAACAGAGATATTGCTGTCAGCAATGTGGAGCAAACGGAGAACTGAGATGATGATGGCCTGGACTGAGGCTACAGGGAACCAATGGAAAGGAGGGGTCAAGTTTGAAAACATGGTAGAGGTAAAATCAACAAGACCAAATGACCCGTTGGAGTGAGAAATGGGAAAAGGTTGGCACCCAAGGTTCTTTTCAGAGTTCTTATCCTCTCTAACCTTTCCTGCCCACATGACATGGCTTAACACTTCCGGCTTCTGGAAGCTCCTTCTGTTTCTTTAAGGAGGTGGCACTGCCCTGCTTCTCCTTCTGGTCATGAGCAAAACACAAAAGTCCTTTGGAAAGAAATTTAGCTCTTCATTCCAACATTCATCTCTCCAAAAGATTAAGTGATTTATGTGACTCTGGTGAAATTTGAGTTAAGTAGTAGGTCTGAGCCCATGAGATTTATCTGCTAGGCTGAGTTCCATCCCCTGGGGAGGAAAAGAAAGGGAAGAGATTTGGTTGCAGGTGTGTACAGATGTGAGCTTAGGGAATTGAAATGTTCCTAAGACTCTCTGCAGTAAACTTAATGCTTCATACCAGCAGGCAAAAATAGTTTGAGGTTCTTTCCCAAGATAGTGAGTTTTAAATAGAGATGTGATTTGGAATGGTCAACATATAAATCTTCCTCCCTGGCTTCCACATGAAGCACATGTTTGATCCTATAGACAGCAATGAGTCTTTAAGAGCCATAATGGCCCATCATGCCAGAGGGTATTTATGGATTTACAGAGTCTTCAGATATCTGGATCTTGTGCAAGCATGATAAAAGCCCTCTGAAGTTTTTGCTCAAATAAATAAGTGCTTAGCTAGCTGTGTTTCTTAAATTAAATGACTCAGCCATTGTTCACTTGTAAAATACCCAAGGGTCCTAGTCTACATTTTGGAGTAATGTGCTACAACATTTCTGTTGGAAGAATAAAGCAGTTTAGGGGCTGTAGGAAATCACTAACTTCTATTTTTGTTTCTCACACTGCTAATTTAATAGGAAATATGCTGCTGAGTATAAGTTTGATGGCAGGCATTTCTCAAGCCATCTCCAGTGCCCAACAAGGGTGATGGGAGTAAAATAGTTTTCTATTTAGAAAACTGATTTGAAACATAGGTCAATAATTTTAGAAACCAAATGTTTTGTTAGATTCTTAACTGATAGGACTTAGAAGCTAATGGTTGTAGAGATGGGAATCTTGTTTGTAGAAAGATTGAGTTTCTCATTGAGTTTTTTCGTTTCCAGCAAGGAGCTGGAGAATTTTTACTATCTCACAAACCCTCTTCTTTGATAAGGAGAAATATTAAAAGTTATTTTCTGTGTCTTCATGAAATGCCTACCACGATATGGAATTAACATACCCATTTTCAGTGAATGCTTAAAACAAAGTATTTTATAAATTGTGGTAAATAAAGCCTCTGACAGGTAGCTGGTACTAGAGCAGTTAACGCTGTCAGAGGACCCTCAGGCTTCCTGGTGTCTTCTGTATGCCATAAGCCAAGATGCTTTAGCTTAATCCAAAACCAGCGGCCAGAAGTTTACTGATCTGTGTCAGTTAGGTAAATCTCAATGCACAGAGATCATTGATTTTAAAAATATAAATGTTTTCCCAACCTCTACTTCTTTTTGAGATAAGTATTGGGGAAGAGCTGAACATCATGTATCTTTCTGGGTTTCGGTTATTCAAATGGGAACATGTCATAGAATGATAGCCACATCTGGAGCGAAGTGTAATGGCTAGAGAAAGGCTGCTGCTACCATCATTGCCACAGTGGCCTTCCCAGGCAATCTCCTAAATTCCCAGCAGAGAGGCAGAGTCCTCTAGCTTGCTGATGTGGGAGCCAAGAAACTGAAAACAGTTGGGGGAAGAACAAGAGGACCTGTACCTGCTACCTCAGCCAAATTACCTGTATTGACTTTGAGTGAAGCCCCTTAGGTTTGAAAAAATAGTTGTTTTTGTAATTATCAAGGGACAACTCAGTTTTTCTAAAAACTCTGAAGGTGAGCAGTCTCAACTCCCATTTACAAATGCAACACTAAAAAGCCATATGTAATTGAGGCTTCCCTATGAATCACACAGATTATGCCAATCAGATAATCAGGCATGCATTTAAAGAAAAAGCAGAAGACTAGTAAGTCAGATGCATGGAGGCAGTAGAGAGGAAGACATCATTCCAAAAAGAGAAGGTAATCAATTGGAAAAGCTGAGTCCCAAGTCCTCTGTAGTGACTCTTCTGGAAGACCCCAGAATCAATATTAGGGATATGGTTTGGCTCTGTGTCCCCACCCACATCTCATCTTGTAGCTCCCATAATTCCCACGTGTTGTGGGAGGGACCCAGTGGGAGATAATTGTATCATGGGGTGGGTCTTTCCTGTGCTGTTCTCATGATAAGAAGTCTCACAAGATTGGATGGTTTAAAAAATGGGAATTTCCCTGCACAAGCCCCCTCTCTTGCCACTGCCATGTAAGAAATGCCTTTCACCTTCTGCCATGATTGTGAGGCCTCCCTAGCCAGTTTAATGGAACTGTAAGTCCATTAAACCTCTTTATTTTGTAAATTGCCCAGTCTCAGGCATGTCTTTATCAGCAGTGTGAAAATGGACTAATACAGTAAATTGGTACCAGTAGAGTGGTGCTGATGAAAAGATACCCAAAAATGTGGAAGCAACTTTGGAACTGGGTAACAGGTAGAGGTTGAAACAGTTTGGAGGGTTCAGAAGAAGACAGGAACATATGGGGAAGTTTGGAACTCCCTAGAGACTTATTGAGTGGCTTTGATGAAAATGCCGATAGTGATAAGAACAACAAGGTCCAGGTTGAGGTGGTGTCAGATGCAGATGAGGAATTTGTTGGGAACTGGAGCAAAGGTGGCTCTTGTTATGTTTTAGCAAAGAGACTGGCGGCATTTTGCCCTGTCCTAAAGATTTGTGGAACTTTGAACTTGAGAAAGACGTTTTAGGGTACCTGGCAAAAGAACTTGTTTAAGCAGCAAAGCATTCAAGAGGTGACTTGGGTGCTGTTAAAGGCATGCAGTTTTAAAAGAGAAACAGCATAAAGTTTGAAAAATGTGTACCCTGACAATGCAATATAAAAGAAAATCCTATTTTCTGAGGAGAAATTCAAGCTGGCTGCAGAAATTTGCATAAGTAACAAGGAGCCGAATTTTGATCACCAAGACAATGGGGAAAATATCTCCAGGGCATGTCAGAGACCTTTGCAGCAGCCCCTCCCATCACAGGCCCAGAGGTTTAGGAGGAAAAAATGGCTTCATGGGCTGGGCCCAGGGTTATTCTTCTGTGTGCAGTCTAGGGACTTGGTGCCCTGTATCCCAGCTGCTCCAGCCATGACTAAAAGGGGCCAAGGTACAGCTGTTGCTTTAGAGGGTGAAAGCCCCAAGCCTTGGCAGCTTCCACACGGTGTTGAGCCTGCAGGTACACAGAAGTGAAGAACTGAGGTTTGGGAATCTCTGCCTAAATTTCAGAGGATGTATGGAAATGCCTGGATGTCCAGGCAGAAGTTTGTTGCAGGGCTAGGGCCCTCATGGAGAACCTCTGCTAGGGCAATACAGAAGGGAAATGTGGGGTCAGAGCCCCCACACAGAGTCCCTACTGGGGCACCACCTAATGGAGCTGTGAGAAGAGGGCCAACATCCTTCAGACCCCAGAAAAGTAGATCCACCGACAGCTTGCACTGTGTACCTGGAAAAGCTGCAGACACTCAATACCAGCCCATGAAAGCAGCCAGGAGTTGGCACTGTACTCTGCAAAGCCACAGGGGCAGAGCTGCCCACTGCTGTGGGAGCTCACCTCTTGTAACAGTGTCAACTGGTTGTGAGACATGGAGTCAAAGGAGATCATTTTTGAGCTTTAAGATTTGACTTCCTTGCTGGATTTCAGACTTGCATGGTGCCTGTAGCCCGTTTGTTTTGGCCAATTTCTCCCATTTGGAACAGCTGTATTTAACCAATGCCTATACCTCCATTGTATCTAGGAAGTAACTAACTTGCTTTTGATTTTGCAGGCTCATAGATGGAAGGGATTTGCCTTGTCTCAGATGAAACTTTGGACTGTGGACTTTTGGGTTAATGCTGAAATGAGTTAAGACTTTGGGGGACTGTTGGGAAGGTGTGATTTGTTTTGAAATGTGAGGACATGAGATTTGGGAGGGGCCAAGTGTGGAATTATAAGGTTTGGCTCTGTGTCCCCACCAAAATCTCATCTTGTAGTTCCCATAATTCCCACGTGTTGTGGGAGGTACCCAGTGGGAGATAACTGAATCATGAGGGCAGGTCTTTCATGTGCCGCTCTCATGATAGTGAATAAGTTTCATGAGATCTGATGTTTTTAAAAATGGGAGTTTCCCTGCACAATTCTCTCTTGCTGCCACCATGGAAGAAGTGCCTTTCGCCTTCTGCTATGATGCGAGGCCTCCCTAGCCACATGGAACTGTAAGTCCATTAAACCTCTTTCTTTTGTAAATTGCCCAGTCTCAGGTATGTCTTTATCAGCAGCATGAAAATGGACTAATACAGGGATTGAACAGCTTTTCAGGTATATGAAGCAACAAACATTTCCTAGTTGTGAAGATATTTAATCTCCAGGCAAGAGGGAAAACTCATATGTGTCTTTCCCTTAAGCTTTTTTTCAATCAGACCCCTGGGGGAATGCTTAGAGGATGTGGTGAAAAGCGTTCCTTGAGTTTTCCAGCTTCTTCCTAGCACTGTCCTCTAGTGTGGGACCACCAACTTCCTCTGGATTCAGGGATCAAAGGATTGACAATAGTGCATAGGCTTAGGGGATTATCCTTTGGATTCTGACCACTAAACTTAATTGGGTAAGCAATGGGGACCAGCTAAGACCACTAAGCAGAGAAATGGCATGATTAGGGTTGTGTTCTATAAATCCCACTCTGGCAGCAGTGTGGAAGGATGAATTAGAACAAAAATAGGATGATGGCAGCAAACATTGCCATAGGTATCCATGGCTGGAGTGGTGGCTCACACCTATAATCCCAGCACATTTTGGGGGCAACTGAGGTGGATCACTTGAGGCCAGGAGTTTGAGACTAGCCTGGGCAACATCATGAGACCCTGTCTCTACCAAAAAAAAAAAAAAGAAAAAGAAAAAGAACAGAAAAATTAGCCAGATGCCATGCTGTGTGCCTGTAGTCTTAACTACTTGAGAGGCTAAGGTGGGAGAATTGCTTAAGGCTGGAAGGCTGAGACCATGGTGAGCTGTGATTGCATCACTGTCTCAAAAAAATACAATACAATACAATACAAAGTACTTTGAGAGAGGATAAGAATTTGAAGGACAGTGGCAATTGCATTGACAACCATGGTCCTAACAAACTTCCTTGTGTCCCCAGACCATGTCATCCCCACCTTGGTGGCTTTGGTGTCTATGTTTACCCAAGACGCTGCTCCACACCTTCCTCAGATAAGAGCTTACATGTCATAAGCATGTCTGCTTCTAATATATTTTAATGTGCATTCCTTACTATAAGAGATTTCTGGTAAATTTATAGTTTTGGCATAGGGCCATTTCCTCATCCTGCTCATAACTAAATCCAGCAAGATCTTCTTTACCTCTATGACATTCTAACTGCTGATCACAAAGTCAGGTAGTGCAGGAATAGACACATGGCAACAGCCTAGCAAACACCCTCTCTTTTTCAGGATGAGTAAAATTAGAAAGGGACTCTACACAGCTGAGACCTATGTGGGTTCAAAGAATAATAATAATAAAATAAATATTACACCTTTGTACTTTGTACTGAGCACTTGCTTTGTACTGTACTGTAGGCTTAATGTTTTATATATATCTTGTCATTTAATCCTCACAACAATCCTATGAAGTGACTACTGTTAGCATTCCTATTAAACAAACTATTAGTTTCCTATTTAGTTTTCTACTAAATCTTTTTTTTTTTCCGACACAGATTCTCACTCTGTCGCCCAGGCTGGAGTGCAGTGACACAATCTTAGCTCACTGCCAATCTCTGCCTCCTGGGTTCAAGCAATTCTCCTGCCTCAGCCTCCCAAGTAGCTGAGATTACAGACATCCAGCTAATTTTTGTAGTTTTTATGGAAATGGGGTTTCACCATGTTGGCTAGGCTGGTCTCAAACTCCTGACCTCAAGTGATCTGCTGGCATTGACCTCCCAAAGTGCTGGGATTACAAGCCTGAGCCATCATGCCTGGCCAGAAAACTAAATCTTAAAGAGAATTTAAGAAACCTTCCTAAAGTTTCATAGCTAGTAGGTGGCAACCAGGGATTCAAATCCAGGTCTATCATGTTCTTGAGCTCAAGCTCAGTGACGTTGTACCACAGAGAGTATCATCATTTCCTGTACATATGCACATCTATTTCTAGTCCAGTCCCATGATATAAGGGCAAACTAAACCAAACTGCAGGCATTTCTCCCAATCCAAATCAAAATTGGAAGAAAAGCTTATCTTAAACCTTAGAGGATTCTCTTAGATTTAATCTAGCACTTGAAATCTGGGTCTCAACAGAAGGGAATTTGTGGAAGGATCCAGGCCAGAGATGAGCTCTCACACTCATCAGCATGGATCAAATCTAGGTCCTGTGAGAAAGGAACATAATTTATCCAGCACCCATGATGCTCCTCCTTTAAGGGTTGGTGACTAGACTCGTCCCAGTCACCTTGCAGGAAATTCTTGGCATGAAACATGCTCCCATCCCAAATTTATGATACTTAGGCAGCAGTCTTTGCAGACTTGAAAAAGAGACTCAGATGAGGTTTTGTACATAGGCATTAATGCTATTTTAGCTACAAGAGCTCTAGGCAGCCATATCTGCCAAGAGAAGTGGATTTTTCAGGCAGGGGTCTAAGAGAGCTCCTTTACCTGCCGTATATATTGTCAGCTATAAAAAGTCATCCAGTCCCCAGTGGAGAAGCTACTCCTGGTCATCAGTTAACTCACATTACAAAGAACATTCTAAAAGTCTGGTGGCATAAAGAAAGTAAACAAAAGATTAATATCCAACATTTTTATGCAAGCAATACATCATTAATGATCATTATGGAGAACTTGCTTAGTTCAAACGAGGTTCCAGAAGACTGGAAGCATTTTACTGTAGCACCAGTATTTATAATAGCCACCCTGGGGAACAGCAGGCCCATCAACTTGACATAGCTAATATGCAAGGTAATGGAAATAAGTAGAGGTGAAATGGAGCCACACAGACACTGAATTATCTTGGGAGCCAACTTCCATGCAAATAATTAGAAACTGCCCTGATTATTAGTAGAGTGGAGAGGACGCTGCCTCAAACACCTTAGGTCACATTTTAACTTGCTATTTAAAACTGGCGCATTATGTTGTCCTGCTGCTTAAAATCATAGCAAAGAACACTGGATGCAATTGACAGAGGACAAATCATTTCTAATGAAATTTGAGGAAGAAGTTTGTTCACATGGTTTGGGAAGCAGCACAATATTGGAGATGAGGGTGGTCTGGATTTTAGTCCCTGTCCCAAGTGACTCACTGTGCACCATTATAAAATTCCTTTAACCTTTTATTAATTTTCTCAACTGTAAAATATGGATAGTATTGCCTAACCTCTTGTCTCATTGTTCGTGTAAAACAAGAGAGATGAGCCTCTATAAAAATACTTGGTTGAGCATAAGACAGGAGAGGGAAATGCAGATGCGTAAATGAGCCAAGTGGCTGCACGGAGGACGCTGGGGGATTTTGCAAACTGGTGAGACACGCCCTCTAAAAAGGCCCTTAGGCTCTAGCTCGAAGTTGCCTTGCAGGAACAAAGGACGGGTGTTACAGGCGGGTCTTCCCATTTTAAAGTAATATTGGAAATAGCTTTTCTTCTCTGGTAATCTATTCTAAAATGCAGCAATGAAAACAGAAGTTTCTAAAACTCTGTTCATGCAGATTCCATCCTATTCATGGACTATTAGTCCTCTCCGCCAATGGGTCATATGGTATAAATAAGGGTAACTGGGAATTTTATTAGTTGATAATAACAATAATTGCTAACATTTATAGAATTATAGACTAGAATATTAGCTGTGTGCCTAAGTACTTGTTTTTACTATGGAAATGAGGGTTTCCCTCCAGCTTTATTGAGGTATAATTGACACAAAAATTGTATACATTCAAGGTGTACAGCATAATTGGAGAGATACTTTTCTAAATGTTATATAAAGTAGTCCCAGAAAGCCCAAGAAAAGGTACTATTATAATCCCCATTTCATACCTGTGGAAACTGAGTGAGATTATCCCTGGTTAAAATCACATGAATTTTATAGAAGCCTTCATTTCTTAAAAAAAATTACAGAAATTTTAATTTTTAAAACACGTAGCAGAGGATGTGATGTAGAAGCCCCAACCCTCAACTTTTTTTAAACCAAACCTTTCACTGTGACCCATTCCAAGAAAGTATTTTCCCAAAGCATGGTTAATTATGGGTCTTTCCTGTACTGTAAATAAGTACAGAGAATTTGCCAACGTTTCCTCTCATACATCTACTTTTCTTTAGCTTACCTTGGCCCGTGGAGTTAGTTAACGAAACAAAATTAAAAATTCATTTTTATTTAACTGGACAAAGCAGGGAGTGGCCAGGGAAGGTAATTTCTTAGCCTGACTTAAAGCTGACCATGATGTGGGAAAGGTGAGCTGCCCAATGTCAATCCTGGATCAAGTTCAAATACAAGAGTCCAGAGGAAACACAATAATATTTCATCTTCTCATTATTGCACATTAAAGACTCCGCTAGAGGCCTTTCATCCTGGAAAATAATATCTAGAGGGGATCTTCAAGTTTCAGGAAGATATTTCCAAGAAGATCTAAAAATAAAAAGATAGGATACCCACAAGAGAGGAAAAAGCCTCAATTTTCTATTAGTAGATCAAATAATGAGGTGAATATCTGAATGATGAATAAATCATGACTTCATTTTCCCTTTCTTCTTGTCCCTTTAGCAGGTCTTTGCCAGTTCCTTTGCTTATTAGCATGACTGCTAGAGAGTAGGCAGAACAACAGTTAAAAAGCAATGTTCTTTGTGGGACAGTTAGAAGAAAATTATCATCTGTAGTGATTATTAGAAAAGGGCTAACAATGAAAGAAATTTCTGATTGCCTACATGCCTTAAGCATGCAGGATTGGCATTAGTATTATTTGCCAATCCAAGTCTGTATTCCTACTCCTCCTAACACTCTCATTTCCCACATTTCTGTTTGCCCTGCCCGGACATTTCCAGCACTCTCTTTCAGCATGGAGATGAAGGACTTCCAAGTGATGGCAAGCAGTTAAAAATATCAGAAGGAGCGGCCGGGCGCGGTGGCTCAAGCCTGTAATCCCAGCACTTTGGGAGGCCGAGGCGGGCGGATCACGAGGTCAGGAGATCGAGACCATCCTGGCTATCACGGTGAAACCCTGTCTCTACTAAAAATACAAAAACTAGCCGGGCGAGGTGGCGGGCGCCTGTAGTCCCAGCTACTCGGGAGGCTGAGGCAGGAGAATGGCGTAAACCCGGGAGGCGGAGCTTGCAGTGAGCTGAGATCCGGCCACTGCACTCCAGTCCGGGCGACAGAGCGAGACTCCGCCTCAAAAAAAAAAAAAAAAATCAGAAGGAGCTGGCAAATGACAGTCATAGTTAAGGGAAGTAAGAAATGGAATCTTACCAAGGGTCAGTGTGTGGGACTCGGACGATTCCGGTGCACGTGAATGACTAACTTGGGGCAACAAGAAAACAAAATGGGCAGCCCAGATGCAGAGGAGCCTCATGCCATCTCCCTGTCCACGGGCCTGGGGCCTGTGTCCCTTCTCTTCCCGTCATGGCCTGAGTGTTTCCCCAAGAAGCCAGGGAATTAGAACAGGATGTATGTAACCCTGTAGGGAATTCTAAACAAAAGCAAAACAAGAAACTTCCCTTCACCAAAGGAGCATTCATTCTGAGAAGTAGATTTCTCTTAAAATGGTGTTTCCTTGGCCTGTGAGAGGGAACTAGTCAGTGATTCTCAGAAGCAACCACAAAAGAAGAGTCTTGGAATTATAACAGCTTGTTGCTAACGTTGACACTAATCATGAAAAAGGAAGTGGTAACCATTAGAAAATTCCCAAGAATAGGTTGTGCTGGGACAGAGGGAAGAATGGTACTGATATTTTAAAATCGAGCAACATTCATCCCCTCCACAACCTCCAAAACAGCCCAGGGAGCTTGTGGATCCTAAGCATTTTTATCACATTCAATTGTGTAAGTATTCATAGGACTTTGGAGTGTACCTACCACTATGCTAAGAGTTTCTTTTAGTGGTGCTAGGAGTTTTAGTGAGAGAAGGCTTTTTCATTAGGCAAAGACATCATGTTTGGGAATGAAGTTAGTGGGGTCAGGAGAGATTTACATGATCCTTGGGCTTAAGGAGGGACTTACATCCTGGCCCTTGATTCAAGACAGGAGAATTGTCTTGTGCACATTCCAGAAGTGGGTATCCCAGAGGTGAGGACATTTAAGGCACCTCAGTTTATCAAAGAAATACAGGACAACTTGTATTTCTATTGGACAACTTGCAGCCCGCTGTAGGCCCAAAGGTAATGCTCTGTGGAGAACTAGACCCAATTAAATTAGGGACTGCCTTGCAGTTACCAAGTTTCATGCAACTTCTGATGGATTTGGAATGAGGAGTAGAGGCAGGCCCAGAGCAAAATGAGCTGAGCTGGGAAAGGGAAAAATAGACTCAGAATGCAAAAGCAGGGTTCTTTGATGGGCTGAAGAACTGACACATGGAAAATGTAATGCATTATTGACAAACACGTATGCTGGCTGCAAAAATAATTAACACAAGCAGAAAAGAAATAGGAATGAAATGGAGCAGAAAGACTTTGAAAGATTGTGAAGTGGCCGCTGAAATTGCCAAGCTAATGTCAGAGAGATGATTAAAATTTTCCAATAGAACAGGTGAATAGGTACTTAGGAGAGTGTGGTGTAAACCAAGGGAAAGTGGATCATTATATGAATCTGCACTGAGGTACTAATCAGCATTTTATGTGCAACTTTGCAGTGCACATTTTAGCAGATGGAGGAAGCTCTTAAAAGCTGATAGCTAAACCAAGTCTGACTGCCTTTCTGTTTCATAATAGCCATCCCTGGAATGGGTACTTGTTCCTGTGAGCACTGCAGAATCAGTTCCCAGAATAGAATTCCAGAAATATCAATATGTTCACAAAGTAAAAATATCTGCAAAACTCTAGGATCAAGGGAGAGGAAGGGGAAGGAAGGGAAAGTTTACATCTTCCTAAACAGGAGTGCCTGGATGAACAGGCTATAACAGAGTTCTCAGTAATGAGAACTCAAAGTAAAGATCAAGTAGCAAAAAGGAGAAAATCTTCTGTAGGCCAGACTGTATATATGCACGCATGCACACACACATTCTTGTAGAAACTGTATTGCTGCAATAACCAAAACAATTAGATGGTGGATTGTGGGTATGTTAAAAGAGAATAATTCTTCATGATCAGAATGACTTTTTCGCTCGTTCAACAGAAAAAGACTCTTATTTTTTATTTGTTGGCAAAGCCAAATTAGAAAAAATATATATCTTTACGACCATAGGAGACAAATGAGTGATACCAAATATCACTAAAAATGCTATTAATCTACAGTGGTATAAAATTACCATCTCAGCACAAAGAAAGCCTATATAATCTGAATTTCTCTGGCATCATAAAAACGAATGAGAAGCGAAATTGAGAGTAAGTATGCTTTTGAGATGCCGTTAAGAGTTACATGCATTGTTAACAAATGTGGCTAGACAGACTGGTGATTTACCTTGAGTAACAAATTTATAGAGATACAGAAAATTTCCAGAAGGGACCAACTCATTGCCCTTCACTTTTGTTGATGACTCCTTTGAGGTTGTTATTCTCCTTTCTTGGATATTAAAGTGTGGCTGATTAGCCATTGACTTTATAGATTATTTCCCCATTTTTATTTGCTTATTTTCTGCATATAGCAGAAGCCAAAAATAGCTTGGGGTGGGGTGAGGGTGTGGCAAGGAAGAGGATACAGGTCAGGAGTTTCTTCATGTACCAGAGGAGCCTAAGTGACCTCACTGGGTGACTAGTGAGGTACACAAAGGACTTTGGCTCCATCACTATGGAGCCTTCCTCAAATCTGAACAAGCCCCACTCTCTGTTAATCTTCCATTATCTCTTAATCAGTCTAGGTGAGTGGAATGTCAGCCCAATTCCAGGATATTTCCACAAGACCCTGGAAGGAGCTGGACAAGGGCAAGGGCCAGTTCAATAACTAAGAGGAAGTACAGGGCAATATCTGACAGGAAGTAGAGGGCAGTATCTAACAGGAAGTAGAGGGCAGTATCTAACAGGAAGCAGAAGTCAGTATCTGACAGGAAGTACAGGGCAGTTTCTGACAGGAAGTAGAGGGCAGTTTCTGACAGGAAGTAGAGTGTAGTATCTGACAGGAAGTAGAGGGCAGTGGCATTGGGCTGTTGAGGGGGGTAGGAGGACAACGTAGGATGTGGAGGAGGAAGGGTAAAAAGATGGGAAAAGGAGAGAAATGAGTGTTTTCACATTTTCCCCCCTATATAATAAAGAAAAAGAAACAAAAAGGAAAGGAACCTCACTACCAACAACAACACTTAGGAGAAATTTAGAAAGGAACGTGTCAGTTTTCGATTTGTCTCAAATTTGGTGTGGGAACAAGATGTGAAGGTGATAAAACTTCACGAAAATGCTACCAGTAACCTCTGAAGTTTGCTGCTAGCCAGGGAAAATATGCAATGAGTGGTAGCAATGACATTTACCTTTTTGTCAGCTGACTTCAAAGATTTTAACATTTATATTATACTAATGCAAGACATCCCTGTGAGATGAGCAGAGGCTCCTATTTAGAATCCCATTTGCCTGAGGATTACAGCCTCCTTCCCAAGGGCACATAATTACAACAAGGTGAATCTGGAAATAGAACTGAAGTCCCATTCTAGTCTATTGTTCTTTCCCTGAAACTGTACCAGGCACCTTTTCCTAACATCCCTCTAGACAGAGACTCCGTCTCTGAAAACATGAGGATGCTGGGCATGGCCTTTTATGTCACAGCAGAAGTTCCAAGGTTGGCCCCAACGATAGATCCAGCTTTATGGGACCTAAAGCTTAAACTTGTGGGTCATTCTTTAAGAAAAATAATTTTTAAAGTTGAGCTAAAAAGTAGGTATGCATGGGAGAACTTTATTTCAAAAAGAAATTGCATCAAATCAGAAATGTTATAAACCTCACTGCTATAGTTTAATTTATCTGACTCCTCCATTTGATCCTTGGTGTTGGAGGCAGGGCCTCATGAGAGGTGTTTGGGTCATAGGGTGGATCCCTCATGAATGGTTGGTGCAATCTTTGCAGTAATGAGTTAGTACTTGCTCTACATTAGTTCCCATAAGAGCTGCTTATTTTAAAGAGTCTGGCACCTCCCCTCTTTATCTCTTGTGCTTCTTCCTTCACCTGTTATCTCTGCACAAACTGGTTCCTCTTCCACCATGAGTGGGAACAGCCTGAAGCTCTCACCAGAAGCAGATGCTGGTGTCATGCTTTTTGGATAACCTGCAGAACCATGAGCCAAACAAACCTTTTTTCTTTCATTACCCAGTCTCTATTATTCCTTTATAGCAATACAAATGAACTAAGACACTGACAAATATCACGAATTAAAAAAAAAAAAATCAGAAAGGAAAGTAACATTATGTTTTTGGTAATTAAGCACCTAATTGCAGTTCTATAATGCTTGTTTCCCTTCATCTTTGCCTTTATACTCTTTGATTGTCCCTTTATATAACAATTTTGTAATTTTTTCTAGAGAGGAAAACATAATTCAGTCTTTACTGTGTTTGATTAAAATGTGGTCATTATTGGTTTCAAAAAGTTACTTTTCACTTTAGCCTTTTATTGGCAATGCCATATCTGTAAATTCCTTGGCAGTTTTTGCCTGAAGCCAAAACTTTTAGAGACTGTCAACCTTCTAACCTGGCTGGTCAGCCACTCACTCCACCTCCCTGTTCCCAGTTACAGATTCTCACTGACTTCTTCCTCACCAGGTCTGACCTAGGGTAAGGGGGCCAGGGAGTCAGGGTGCTCTGAAGCCTAGGTCAAAGTAGTAATGAGCAGTGCCTGGTTCAGATTCCTATCACTGAAGGTAAGAATGGGTCAGGATGCTCATGGCAGGCCTATCAGAAGGAGCTGTCATTAGGTGTAGGCAGAGGGAGAGGATTTTCTGAGCCCACCAGGCCAACCAGCAGCCCCAGGACCATGACAGGCAAGGGCAGTGATGCCCCCAGGCTGAGTTAGCAACTTTGTCTTCTTGCTGGGGTAGTTGCTTTCTCCTGCAGACAGCACCTGAGCCTTGAAGAAGACCTTGAATTTTCATCTCTATCTATGCCTTGTATCTGCATCTAACTGGCCAACAGCAAATTATGAAATAAGTGGCTTACTTTCAGGAACACCCTTTCTCCTATGAGCATTTTTGCTCTTGGAACGTAATTACAGAGGAAATTCACAGATAGGGAATTTAAATAGTAAGTTTGAATCTCAAAGGTGCTTTTTAAACCTGTCAACAATAAACTATCAAACTTTGAACAATCATGTTAAAGACTGAATTATCATTCTATGCTCTCTGTAATAAATATTACAAAATTGTCATATGAAGAGTCAACCAAAGAGTATGTAGCCAAAAAGTGTAGGAAAACAGGTACCATAGTGCTATGATCCCCTAACCAGCCCCAGAGCCCCGAGGAGATTCCCCCCAACCTTGTAGGATTTGCTCTTGGCTTCCTGGTAGAGCTCATTAAGCAACATGTCCCTTTTGATTAAATGCCTGGGAGCTCCTTAAGATGCCCCACACCTTGGATGACTGAATTTAGATCAGAAATTTCAAAAACAAAATCATGAAGACTTGAAGGAATTTACCTATAACTGTGGAATTAAATGGAGCCAGTAGGGAAGGTATTGTGATATTGGAGAATTTCCCCTCAATTAAGCCAAGAGATAGACATACCCATAACGTTTATGGCTAAAGTCAACACCAAGTCCGAGCTTAGCAGCTATTGATCATTTACCAGCTGTATGACCTATAACAAATTTCTTAACATTTTCATTAGTCCTAGTCTTCTCATCAATTAGAAACAGGAATGATGCTATGGTCATAGTTAGCTTGTAAGGTGTGAAAGCACCTATTACAGTGCCCTACATATGGTGCTTAATAAATGTGATTTCTTCCTATGGTTTTACAATATGAGTTCTTGAATTCTATGGTTTTCTATGGTGTCCTTCATCTTTGCTAAATGGTCCATTTATGTAACTTGAGCTCCTGCTGAAACCCAAGAGACCTCATTGTTTTTAAGTCGTTACTAATTCCTGATTTTTGCTTTATCTCCTTCACCTGAAGACCAAACCCTGAACTTTTGCTTATACCCTGTATTACCTATTTTGTGTGAGGTTGATGCTAATCCCTGGAACAAATGTGCTGACAATGTTAGATCATTTCTTTACATAGATTTTGATGCTCCTCTTCCTAGAAAGACTGGCCACATCTCTCAAAGAGCAAGTCTGAGGCACCATGGTACATAACACTTTTTCTCCTGCTCAAATTTCTCTGGGCTGCACATATTTCTAATTTTAGGAGTAGCTGCAAGCAGTTAGGAGTCATGCACTCACATATTCAATGGTCTGTGCCAAAGCTGTCCATGTCTGATAGGGTAATGTGTACTCAGTTATTTTAAATTCTTTCATTTGAAATGAATGCTTTACTGTTTCCACATTTTCTGATATTCAGAAATATACTTTCCCAGACCTCTTCCTAAAACATATGGATTTTAAGGTCTGCACCAGAGCTCTGTTCTGCTCTTGACTGTTGAATATAGCTGGCTTACTGAAAAAAAACTGTGTTTGCCCATAGAGGGGCAGGGAACTGTGGAGGAGAAGGTAGGTAAGGTAGGATTCTGACTCCAAATGAGCTGATTAAAAGGTATCTGAGCTGATTGTTTTCAAAGGTGGAAATGATGGCTGGAAATCAGTGGGCAGGTATGTTGGAATATAAAAGTGATCAACATGAATACAGGCCATATCATCAATGCCCTCTGAATGCAAAGGGAAGGGAACTACTATGCCATGGCTTCCTTCAAATTGATGTGTTTTTCCAAACTTAGAGGAGCAAGAGAAATGCTTGCAGGGACTTCAACTTGAAAAAAAATAGGCTTGTAGCATTAACATAGCACGTTGAGTTCTTTGGAGCCAAGGTGCTGGCTAAATTTCTCCTGCTAATAAATGCTTTTATCACAAAGTATATGCAATTCCACTATCTGGTGATGCATACCAAGTTTCTTTGGTTTGTAGCAAGACCATTTTGCATTACAGTTATTCAAAAAATCATAGATCAATTACTAAGATGCATCTTCATAAGAAATAAATTCTTGACATGCATAGAAGTATATGGATGGTTAAAAGAAACTTGGAAATTGGAGTAACTGAAATAATTTAATCTAATCCAGTCATTTCACAGGTGGGAGAGCGAAGGCCCAAGTTACTTGTAGGATTGGGTCAAAGAAAGCCAGCATTCTTTGACCAGCATTAACATCTGTGTGTCCTGATATCTACTCAAACTATGACATAATATCTGTACACCAATCACACAGAAATGAACTAGAGGTGATATCGTTTAGATGTCCCTTCCAAATCTCATGTTGAAATGTAATACCCAGTGTTGGAGGTGGGGCCTAGTGGGAGGCAGATCCCTCATGGCTTGGTGTTCTCCTTGCAATAGTGAGTACTTGCAAGATCTGGTTGTTTAAGTGTGTGGCACCTCTCCCCACCTCACTCTCTTGCTCCCACTCTGCCATGAGAGATGTCTGCTCCCACTTTGCTTTCTGCCATGAGTAAAAGCTCCTTGAGGCCTCCCCAGAAGCCAAACAGATGCCAATGCCTTGCTTCCTGTACAGTCTGCAGAACTGTGAGTCAATTAAACTTCTTTTCTTTATAAATTATCCAGGCTCAGGTATTTCTTTATAGCAACACAAGGATGGCCTAATACAAGGGGTGGGGGGACTTGAGGACACCTATATAAACAAAGTGAAAACATTTACATTTTCTTTATACTTTATTATTATAATAAAAATAAAGAGCATTAGAAATGGATATTGAATAGTGAATGTGTGCAAAAGCTCAAAATAAAATCTTTTCCAAGAATTTTAATGAGAAAGTTGAGCTTGCTTCCACGTACATAACTGTTTTATACCAAGTTTTATGTTTGAAATGGTTACAAGCAAGTCCTGATCAAGTCTTTTTAATGATCTCTTCAAATTCTTGATAGTCACCATTGATGAGAAACTTTGTTCTCACAAGTAGGTGATAAAAAATTTAACACCATTTTTTACAGTCATTCAAAAATTTACAACAGTTGAAATTACCCTTCTTTAAAGAATCTGAGCTTTTCTTTTTTATTTTCTTTGACCGATGTAAATGTTAAAATTTCTTTTGATAATGAGAATGGATTTCAAATTCAGTCAAACTTTTTTCATTCCAAGTATTTCAATAGAAAGGGACTTGAACATGCAGAATGTGCTCGCAGTGCTGGAGCTCTTGCCCTGCTGTTTGTACGGACTCCATAAAAAGGGCGCTGCTACTGCAAGTACAGGTGTAAGTGTCCAGCATACGTGAAGAGAGAGGTGAAGGGCAGCCCTTGAACTCTACCCTGCTGGAGTCTCATCTGTCCTATCTCCTCATCTCCCACACTCAATCAAGACTTGGACCTCATAGCAAGCTCCTTAGGCCCCTGGAACAAGAAATCTCCGGCATCTCTGCAGATTTCCTGCCCACAGAGGGTAGCAGCGTGCCCTGAAGCAGACTGCTGATACAGACAATGAGGAGCACTTTCCTGCCAGCACTCTGTGTGTTGCAGATAAGCTTGTGGTATTTGCCACCTGAAGGTACTATGGGACATGCTGTCAGAATCCCCTCAGACTGCTTTCAAGGAATCCTGGACTGATGATCAGCTCAGGACCTCATTTATCCCAGGCCTCATGTGCCAGGGGTTCATTAGATCACAACATATCTGTAACCACTGCATGGCACAAAAATCAGGAAGCCCAGAGAACACAAATGTCTGGCCCATGTCTGTGAGTGACAGCCCAGGACTAGAAGGCATTGTCTACCCCTCAGTCTGTGTTCTTTCCCCTTTCCATAGTTCATCTCATTAATAGTTCGACCAACATACCATCCTCAAGGGTAGAAGTATGTCTCCTGAATTCAACCAGCAGACCAGTAAATGTGGTAGTTTTACTTCTCATATATAATAAGTAGTAGTCCTAGAAATTCACATGATTTATATCCATTTGAAATTTTATTTTATAAATTAAAAATAATAAATCCTGTTACATTCATTGTGAGATCACAGAGATACTGCTGCCCTCTTCCCTAAATGTTCAACATCAGTGAGACTGGTACCACTGACCACTTTTCATCTATCAATCACTATGGATGGAAAAATAAAAACAAGCAATTTCTTTTATCATCTTTTCCTCCCAAACTCCATTCATTATCTGACTTTGCATATGCTTCATCCATTTCAATTCCCCTGGGCTGAGCAGTTTATGTTCTAAAGAGCTGCAGACTAGACTAAAAATGCCCTTCTTTCATCTTTCTTTTATAAAAGAAATATTTTTTTTTCCTGTGCCTGGGAAGAAGTGCTGAGTGGACAGCCCTGGTGGCTCCTGTTTATACTGTGAGCAACTGAGACACAAATCAGTACCAGGGTTATCTTGATTTCTGCCTGGAACAATATTGTCCTGCAGGGATGCACTCCAGGGATCCAGAGGGTGATATATCCCTTTCTATCATAGGTATGTGCCTAAGAGTGCAATTTTAGCCCCTTTGATGCCGCCAGAGACAGTGAATAGTGATAGGATGGAGGAGTGGTACCATGTCACCACACTGTCATCATAACTCACCACCAACACACATTAAATGCCTACTTTGTACAAAACCATGTGTTAGTACTACGTACTAAGTCTATGTGTTAAGTCCAGCCTAGGATAGAAAAAATAATAAACATTTGTTGAACATTTCCTATACTCCAGGCACTAAATCAAATGTGTTGCATGCATCATCTAATTAAGCCTCACCATTAAGCCTCACCATGATCCAATGAAGACTGTGTTATTATTCCAATTTTCACATAAACATATTATTATTCCCAAGATTATGATCCTTCTATGTAAAGATTCCTCTTATTTTATCTAATGCAAATGTCTTTTTCTCCAGTTCAGCTCCTTGTTTGTTTTCTTCATAACACTTCACACATTAAAAAAAAATCTTTTTTTCATTTGTTGCTTTTTTTTTTTTTGCTGTCTCTCTCACTAATATGTTATGTTCTGAGGTTAGAGATTCTGTGTCTTTTGTTTCACTGCCTAGCAGGGTACCTGAACACATGGTAGGATCTTAGTAAGTGTTAGTTGAGTGAATAAATAAAGCTAATACAAAGAAGTCAAGTACCTTACCCAGGGTCATAGAGTGAGTGACAGAGCTGGGATTCAATGTCCATGAGCTTATGCACATAGCTATTCTCCTAAATATATGATAACCCTGTTTGGGATTTGAGACTTAGACACAGAAACCAATACAGAGAATTCAGGGGTTCTGCATCCCAGAGAAAATCACTTTTTTCAGGTGTAGTGTGGGAAAAAAAAAATTCTATTTTTAGGAATTCCTGCTAGATATACTGACCCGCTGACCACATTATCTTTTCCTGCTCATCTTTTGATTTTCTCCTCCACTTCTCTGCTACTTACGGACACTGGATTTTGTGGATGCTCCTTGGACATACTGGAATGCACCTTGGGTAGCCCATGGATCATTTTCCCCAGTATGAAGCATGGGAGGAGCTGGAAAATGAGCTCATGAGCTGGTCGAGCCAGCACAACAAGCTGGAGCCAGGTAGGCCTATTTATGATCCGAGCTGTATTTATTATCTGACTTGGCTCCCAGAAGCTGCATAGCCAGAAGTCAGTTTTCCCCATTGATATTGGACCAACTGGAAGAACAGAAACATTAAATTGATGAGAGGATTGGCTGTCATATAGAGCTTTTCTCTCATCTTTGGCTGAGAAGGGAGAATCAAACATAGTGCTCAAGGCTTCAATCAGAGTAGGCACTCAACTAATATTTACTGCATGAATAAATGACTGACTGACTGGAGAATAAGTGTTTCCCTTCATTAATAGTCCATCTTTTCCTTAACTTGTTTAATTAAGTTCCTTCTGTGAGAATTTCTAATGAGAAGCTTTCACTCACAATGTTGTAAATATCACTGTTTCTCTCTTATATAGACCAATTATTACATTACAATTGTAATATCTTTCACTTCTCTTTCTTGGGAAGACTTCCCAGGGACAGTGAGACTTTTTTCAGACAACCAGCTGCTTTGGGAATCATAAAACCACTGGTATTTTAAACTCTACAGATGATACCAAAACGTTTTTTTAAAAAAATTAAAAAGAGTAACAGATGGAATTTATTATCTCATCTTGGGGGTGGAGGAGGGTGGGCAGTGCAGCATGTGCTTAGATCAAGAAATTTCCTGAGTTGTGAGTGGATGTGACTCACTTTTTATACCAAGGCCATGGAATATTAAGGGACCGTTTCCATCTCTATGTTCCTGAAATGGTGTGATCTCCACATCATTGATGATAAATGTATTATATTTTCTGTTAAATATATTATCTGGGGGGAAAAGAGGCATTATATTTTCTGTTAAATATCATATTATCTGGGGGGAAAAGAGGCACTGGTGTTATCAGTGGTTAGAAAAGAACCTTTGTATATCTCAAAGTTTTTACATCTTTAATTGAGATTTTTCTTTTCTCTATTTCTCTCTCTCTCTACCCCCCTTCTTTTCTTTCTTCTTCCTTTCTCTTAATACACATCTACTTCTCTTGAGCAATTACATGTCTTTGGTAACTCTCACCAATGTAAACTGGCAACATTATTATGAGCCTGTGAGTTTTCATCCTGAAGTAATGCAGTGGAAGTTTCACTGAGGCAGTATCTTGGTGATATTCTCCTTCCAGTAGGGCTGTCTGTTGGGCTAAATGTGCAGTTGAAGAGAGAGACAGACACCCGACCCACCCCATCCTCCAGGACCATCAAAGTTCTGTGGGTATCGACAGTGGGAACTGAGCCAGCTACAGTTAACTTTCAACACATGCATAAACCAACTGGGATGTCTCTGTGGCCTCATCAGCATGTGCATTCAAATGAGCTCCCATTAGCATTATTATCCCAAATTTCTTTCTTTTGTCCCACCCTGCTCAAACATCCCTGCCAAGGCCTCCAGTGAATTCCTGGGAGTCCCCAAGGAGTGTCTCGTCTCCTCACATGCCTGCCAGTCAGGTCCTTAAGCAGCCTCCCACCTTCCTCTCCAGGATCCTCCACTCATGCCAGGCCCTGGAGGGAACCTCATTGTAGCACCAGCTGGTAGTGCCTATGGTAAGAACGAAGTGTTTGTTTGTAACACTGGTGACATCTCCCTAACCCGCTAGTCTTCAAGGAGCCAGAGCTGTCTGGGTGCCTCAAAGAAGTAGGGAAGAATGATCCTCACCCTAGTTCTGTGCCATACTTTGATATGCACAAGAGTGGCCATGTTGGGGTCCAGGTGACAATGTCTCTTGAAAATAGCTCCTTCAGACTCCCTTACCCTTCTACCCACCAGGTGATTACCCAGTCCAGGGGATCAGTTGCAGATAGTAAGTTTCATTCCCACTGTCGCTACCCACAGAACTTTCTTTTTTTTTTTTTTTTTTTTTGAGACGGAGTCTCGCTCTGTTGCCCGCGCTGGAGTGCAGTGGCCGGATCTCAGCTCACTGCAAGCTCCGCCTCCCGGGTTCCTGCCATTCTCCTGCCTCAGCCTCCCGAGTAGCTGGGACTACAGGCGCCCGCCACCTCGCCCGGCTAGTTTTTTGTATTTTTTTAGTAGAGACGGGGTTTCACCGTGTTAGCCAGGATGGTCTCGATCTCCTGACCTCGTGATCCGCCCGTCTCGGCCTCCCAAAGTGTTGGGATTACAGGCTTGAGCCACCGCGCCCGGCCAGAACTTTCTTGATGATTCTGGAGGATGGGGGTGAGGGTGAGGTGGGTGTCTC
The DNA here is from genome assembly GCF_000951035.1 of Colobus angolensis palliatus. Classification (NCBI taxonomy): domain Eukaryota; kingdom Metazoa; phylum Chordata; class Mammalia; order Primates; family Cercopithecidae; genus Colobus; species Colobus angolensis. The sequence continues at coordinate 3,604,124 of NW_012115422.1, forward strand.
TGTTCAACTTCCCATTTAGCCCAGCAGACAACCCAGCCCTACTGAAAGGAGAATATTACCAAGATATTGCCTCAGTGAAACTTTCCATTCGCTTACTCACTGTGCCTTATAATGCACGATGCAATAAGCATTCCTTGCCTCCTTCACTTGCTCATTCAGCAGTTCAGTTAGATCATGGCTTCAACTCTCCATGGCTATGCCCCCATCTCAAAACTATGCAAAACAACAAACAAAAACAAACCACTACCACCACCAACACACTCTCCTTACTCCAAAAACAAGAGCTCTTGTGGATATCAGATTATACAAAGTTGTACACAGAATAGCCACTACTCTATGCTGTTCTGCAAACAGTCAAATTCTGGCCCTCCACCTGTGCTCAGCAGAGACTTATGCTACTGCGCTCTACATGGTAGCCCCCACTTTCCATGTTCTGCACAACGCTGCTGGAGACTCCGCCATTCGCTTACCCACTGTGCCTTATAAGCACGATGCAATGAGCATTCCTTGCCTCCTTCGCTTACTCATTCAGCAGTTCTGCTGGTATCAGTTAGCCACAGCTGATGTTGTACATCAACCCACACTCAAACACCATGGCTTAACAGAATAATCATCTATTCTCCCTCATATATTTGGGTTTGGCTGATCCAGGTTCAGTTCAGCTGGGCTTGATTTCAAGCTACAGATTGGGTCCAGATGTGCTCCTTATGTCTTCTTCACCGTCTTTGGACCACCAGGCTAACCAGGACATTTCTTCTCATGGCAGAAGCAGAAGAAAGGCCAGCCCATCTACATAAGCACATTTGCAGGCTCTGCTTATGTCAAGTCTACTAGTATTCTATCGAGCCAAGCAAGTCACAGGGCCAAATCCCACGTCAATGAAGCAGAGAGGTACCGCCTCCATGGAGGTACAGAGGGGCGGGAACTGGGGATGGTGGGCAGGGAGTGAATATTTGCTAGATGATAATCTAATCTATCACAATGCTCCAGCCCTACCTTAAATGGTCAGTAAACAAGTCATTGAATGTAGTCAAGAAAATACCAAAGGAGCTATTTTTGCCTGAAACAGGCTGTTCTAACAAGTTTATGTGGGAGCATACATCCATGTCTCATATTGTGGGACCATGTGTACAAATATTTCACATCAAAGCATTACCGCTTGCCTTCTTGGTCAGCTCCCAGCTGATTTTGTTTGAAACAGTCACGACTTACTCAATGAGGGATCTCTGGTTTCCAGAATCAATTCTGCCTTGTCTTTCAAGAAATCATTCCTGCTTTCTCTGCCTTGTATTCCATGTTGTTTGAATCACCTGAACTTCCTTTCCCTGTTGCCCCATTTGCAAATCTCCTGTGTTCAGACTTCCCTGTCATCCCAAAATGTTTCTGGAGAAGTCTGTAATAGCTTTCCAAATTAAAAAAAAAGAAAAAAGAAAAAAGAAAAAACAGAGGTCCTTTTCTATCACTCTTCTTCCAGCTTAAATTATGTGTATGTATTAATATATATGTGTATATTTATGTGTTTGTATCTATAGAGAGAATATGTGTGTGTGTAATGTAATTATTACTCTTATTGCTGGTGATGGAATAGAGGTTAAACAAACAAAAACAGCAAAGATACATGTACAGCGCTGCGCTCGCCCCTTCCTGCAGGTGAGGAGAGTTGCAACACTATATTTGGGATCCTTCTTGCTTCTATTGTTCTGCATTCTCTTTGATCTGAAATAGTAACATAGAAACTTTCTTTCACAGGGACAAAGATATCCTCTTTAGCCACGAGTTTAATTCTTCAATGTCAATATTTGCAGAAAACATAAGCACAGCATGATATTGCCTTGGAGTTGTTGATTAATCCCATTCGGAAGCTTCCGTAGGTTTTTTTTTTTATCTTCAGCTCATCATTAGTCTGGTAATGGTGTGTGTGCCTCTTTCAGTGAGTGTATTATCGTATTGCCCCAAAGCCTAATAAGGACGACAGTGAGACTTTATTGTGGATTAAGTTTACAGACTTCCTCATTGCCAGCCAGTTCCATGGGAGGAATGACTTAACTCAGCTTCCATGGGAAACAGAGACCAGCCATAGATGTCCGAGAGGAGTAATGATGGCACTGATGTAATCTCCAACCTAGAGATATGCCAGGGATGTTTGTCACCTGTTTAAGAAGCTAAAATGTCACCATGGAGTCTACAGTTCTTTGATAACCATTTCATCTACAAAACAAAGGAAGTGTGTGAACACATGAAATGAAAAATAAGAGGCACTGTGAGCTAGGGGAGCCCTGAATGCCCTCCAGGAGTCTCTACGTCTTGGGGCACTGAGGTCCTCTCCCAGGGCTGGGCACCAGGAGTCTCTGATTGTGCTCACCCTTTTCCCTGCCTTACTCTGGCTTTTGGATGAGAGTAAATAGAATTGAGAAAATATCAGAAAAGTTGCTCCATAAGAGAAAGGCAAACCATTTTCAGTCTCCTAACCACTCTTCTTCATTTCTTGAGGTTTAAACCAACTTTAATCACAAAGCCATGAGGCCATTGGTTTTCCCACCCATTCACTACAATGTGGGATCAAACATTTTCTTTTTTGTGTCTGTTTATATGATAACTTATGTAGCCTGCAGACTTTCAGAGCGATACAGTATTGGTTTCCCTCAAATATTAGAGCTTTACTCTATTTTATTTTCATTTCCCAAAATATAAAGTCTGAGTCCCTTAGCTTGGGATCACTAAGTACCAAGAAATCAGCTGAGATAAAGTGGCTCACAGAACTTGGGACAATTATAGCTTCTTGCAAAGCCAAAAAGTACTTCTGAGCCAAGGTCATTCAGTAAATCTCAACTAAATAAAAATGTCATTAAGTTTTGTAAAACCCTTTTGCTGGGCAAGAAGTAAAAAATAACTTACAAACCATTTGAAAAACCCAAAAGGCCAGACTTCTCTGAGCAAAGGCTTCATCAGGCTTCTGCCTCTTACTGAAAGTCAAAGCATCAAATATCCATCGATTCTTGAGCCCTCTTTATTCTCCACCCAGAGCTGAGCCCAATGCCTCACAGTCTGCCTGTTTCCAATTTCTCTGTGCCAGCATATCTGTTAATGTCCCAAGCGGCTTCCTTTACAGCCGCGTGATCATCTGTGTATTATTAACTAACCGCAAATTAAAGTCATTACTTGGTGCTTAATTTTATGTAACATTTCTTTGTAATGTGTACAAAAGAAATTTGTTTTTAACAGGAGTTTTGTAAATAGCATGTGCCATGATTAATTAGAGAATGAATCTGCTGATTTGAAATTCAGTGCAACCATTTTCTTTAGAAATAATTTCTTAAATAACATTTCAAGGTGTGTGAGTCTTCAAAAGAAAAAAGTAAGCCTCTTGCATGGATTGTCCTAATGCTCTATCTTAGATATTGTTTAGACTTTACCTGCTAGAGAACTCGCTTTTATTTTTCTCAAATCTATAAGCACTGTGAGGAACAGCAACATTCAAAGGGCTATTATAAATCCTTTTTGGAACAAGGCAGAGTATAAATGAACAAACAAACAAATGAGCAAATCCTTAAATACTTGGAGGTCAGTTATATTTCAGTATAGTTTGCTCTCCTCCAACTACTGTGCTTTTTCTCTTCCTCTGACACCCCACGTGCATTCCTGCCTCTAGGCCTTCGCACTTGTTCCTTCTGCCTGGACATCAATCCCCCTGGGTCTTCATGTGGCCTGAACCTTAGTCAGGGACTTTTCTGATCATTGTAGCTAAGGAAGTTCCCTGCCCCAGCCCCTAGCACATCACTGTGTTTAATGTTTTATCTGCTGAACAAATCACTCTGTGATATTGCCTGGCTTTGTGGTGGTTTCTTTCCTCTGTCTCCTCCTATGAAATGTGAGATCCTCAAGAGCAAAAACTTGTCTGCCTTGTCCTCCCTGTATCTCTAACACCAAGAACAACGTCTGGCACATTAGTGGGTGCTTCATTAATCTCTGCAAAATCAATGAATGGATTGCGTTGCTCTCACAAGCCAATAATTAACCATGCCCCTAATGGACAGAAAGCATAATCGGCTTTCAAAGTCTTCTTGAGGGAACAGAAAGAGAAATTCAGTACTTGTTGCCTAGCCATGAGATACCTTGCAATGGATTGAAGAATTAAAATATGAACAAATTAGATGATGGGAAAAGCAGGAAGTAAATGTTGTAACTAATTGCTTAGTTTGTGCGAATGCCAGACGCCCCCTGAGAAGTGAAGCCTTCAGTCACTTGGCACCTCCTGCCTTTAGGAGCCCAGCAACCAGTTGAACTGTTCATATCAAAATGACTTGGCCAAGCCATTGTCTTTGCTGATAATAAATTAAAAGATCTGAAGAATCTTTCAACTTTCATGTACTTAAAACCGGATTCTTAGGGTTGATATGGTGTTTCTGAGCAAGAATTAGATGAGGGTGCAGGTGTGATATCACAAAGAGTTTCTGACCAAGAGAATAAAAATTCAGAGGTATAAATTTACATGTTGTATCATACTATACTACATTTTAGTTTTGTCTTCAAAATATACCAAAGTCTTCCTTTTTCCCCAGAGTCTCATGCCTTTTAAAGCTCTTCTGTAATTCTTCTTTTACATTAAGTCTAAATCGAATGGATGGGACCTTGCCTGGCAATATTAATAAGATTTTAGCCTGGGTCCAGTGGCTCATGCCTATAATCCCAGCACTTTGGGAGGTGGAGGCAGGGCATCTCTTGAGGTCAGGAGTTCAAGACCAGCCTGAGCAATATAGCAAAACCCCACCTCTACTAAAAATTTTAAAATTGGCCAGGTGTGGTGACCCATGCCTGTGGTCTTGGCTACTCCAGAGGCTGAGGCAGGAAGATTGCATGTTTGAGGTTACAGTGAACTATGATCACACCACTTATCTCCAGCCTAGGTGACCCAGCGAGACTCTCTCAAACAGACAACAACAATGACAACAACAAATGATTATATTGCCCAATTGTGAGTAGAGTCTGGGAAATGTTTATTTTCTGCTTTTTCTGTGTACTTAATGTGAACAAAAATTTAGGTGGCTCAGTGTGCAATGAGTTACAATTGCCACATGTTCAAATTCCATCTCTGCCATTTACTAACTATATAAACTTGGGCAACATACTAAAATCTCTCTGAATCTGTTTTTCTCATCTGCAAAATGGGCTTAAGATAACTCACACGGATCAAATGTCAAGCATTTGTTTTCATGTAATCACAAGTGGCAGTTCTTTTACTTTTTACTTTTGGATTTTCAAGTGTAATCTAGAGAGTCATCTCCAATCCTGGTTATAGATTAATTCACCCAGGGCTTTTTCCCTCCAATATTTTAGATGTTTTACCTTTTACACATAAATTTCTCATCCACTTAGGATCGTTCCTGTTATTGGCCAGGTACGGTGGCTCACACCTGTAATCCCAGCACTTTGGGAGGCTGAGGCAGGGCATCTCTTGAGGTCAGGAGTTCAAGACCAGCCTGAGCAATATAGCAAAACCCCACCTCTACTAAAAATTTTAAAATTGGCCAGGTGTGGTGACCCATGCCTGTGGTCTTGGCTACTCCAGAGGCTGAGGCAGGAAGATTGCATGTTTGAGGTTACAGTGAACTATGATCACACCACTTATCTCCAGCCTAGGTGACCCAGCGAGACTCTCTCAAACAGACAACAACAATGACAACAACAAATGATTATATTGCCCAATTGTGAGTAGAGTCTGGGAAATGTTTATTTTCTGCTTTTTCTGTGTACTTAATGTGAACAAAAATTTAGGTGGCTCAGTGTGCAATGAGTTACAATTGCCACATGTTCAAATCCCATCTCTGCCATTTACTAACTATATAAACTTGGGCAACATACTAAAATCTCTCTGAATCTGTTTTTCTCATCTGCAAAATGGGCTTAAGATAACTCACACGGATCAAATGTCAAGCATTTGTTTTCATGTAATCACAAGTGGCAGTTCTTTTACTTTTTACTTTTGGATTTTCAAGTGTAATCTAGAGAGTCATCTCCAATCCTGGTTATAGATTAATTCACCCAGGGCTTTTTCCCTCCAATATTTTAGATGTTTTACCTTTTACACATAAATTTCTCATCCACTTAGGATCGTTCCTGTTATTGGCCAGGTACGGTGGCTCACACCTGTAATCCCAGCACTTTGGGAGGCTGAGGCGGGTGGATCACAATGTCAGGAGATTGAGACCATCCTGGCTAACACAGTGAAACCCCATCTCTACTAAAAAAAATACAAAAAAATTAGCTGGGCGTGGTGGCGGGCGCCTGTAGTCCCAGCTACTCAGGAGGCTAAGGCAGGAGAATGGCATGAACCCGGGAGGCGGAGCTCGCAGTGAGCCAAGATCGCGCCACTGCACTCCAGCCTGAACGAAAGAGCAAGAGTCCGTCTCAAAGAAAAAAAAAAGAAAAAAAAGAATTTGTCCTGTTATGTAGTACATATGTAGTAACAAGGAGTGGCTTCAATTTTATCTCTTTGCATACAGCTACCCAGCTACCCTAACACTATTTATTAAAAGTTCCTTTACTTACTAATAAGAGATACCACTTTTATCATATATTATTCACATGCAACTAGGTATGCCTTTGAATTTTCTATTTCTTCCATTCTTATGCTTATTCATTAACACCAAACTATTTCAATTTTAGAGGTTGTGTTTTATTACAATACTACTGCTCTTCTTTTGAGGCATTTTCTAGCTATTCTTGTATGTTTATTCTTCTAAACAAACTATATGATCAATTTGTCTAGCTCTAGGAAAAATGTGATGAGATTTTCACAGGGATTGCATTAAATATTTAAATAAGCATAGAAATACCTAAGATATTTATGATATTTTCTGTGTGACTATCATTTACCTTTCCAATTGTTTAAATCTAATTCTGTACCTTTATGAGTGTTTAATAATTTTCCTAATACTGATTTTGAACATTTCTTGTTAAGTTTACACTGAGGTATTTTGTTTTTAGCTATCAGACACATGGTCTTCTATTCCATTATATCTTCTAACTGGTTTTGTTTGCATCTACTGATTCAGGAATCATGTTGTTATAGTAGTACTGGTATTAGTATTCTGAAACTGTTGTGTATGTAATGTGGGGTAAAGCAAGAATATGTATATATTAGTGTCATTGAGAACTGGAATTTTCAGCTTGGGTGAGAGTAGATACAACTGTAAGATCAATGAGGTAAAAATGCTGTAGTGCTGAAAATAAATCTGAGTAGCAATACTAATTCATAATGTGTTTTATGGTTTAAAAGCATACATTTTCTAGTTCTTTCCACTGGAAAGGCCTAGAAACAATGGCCAACCTACTACTACTAGCAATTAGCACCTCTAGAACCCTGATTGCATCTCTAAAAACTATTTTCCATCAACAGGAACCCACCTCTTAGAAGTATGGCTGATTCGCCAACAGACACATGAAAAAATGCTCATCATCACTCACCATCAGAGAAATGCAAATCAAAACCACAATGAGATACCATCTCACACCAGTTAGAATGGCAATCATTAAAAAATCAGGAAACAACAGGTGCT